>NC_138199.1:69257105-69513483 GCF_964194105.1 Spermophilus citellus
ATTTAGCAGCAACATCCAGTGATAGTGAATATGAAATTACACAACATAAGGAAAGCATTATTAAGAAAGCTTAGATTGGGGGCACATGAGTGGACAACTTTTCGCAGCATGATCCAAGGCAATTTCAAGGAACAGAGGGGCACCTGTTGCTCCTTTTGGAATCTCTAAGAATATTCCTGCCCTGACTTCTCAGAAAATTCCAGTTCACCCTCTTGTGCTGCCTAAGCCTACAGATAAGACAGCAAGTCAGTTATGGAAGAAAACCTACTCGGCTTCTTATGTTTTTGCCACTGCTACAGCTTCTTTGTTTTCCCGTTTTCATACAGCTCCCTCTGTCTTTAAGTTAAAGCAGGGCTGATCTCCAAGTGTGACTTTGCCCCACTGGGGACATTGCCTGGGGACATTTTCACAGTCCTATCTAGAGGGGTGCTGCTGGCATCAGTTGAGTATCAAGGATGACTACACAGGACAGCCTCATTCAACAAAGAATCACCCATCCCCACATGCCAATAGGTTGGGATTCAAAATCCTGGGTAAAGGAACACAGTCAGCTTCAAATAGAACTAAGTTTCTCTCTTATAATTTCCCTGAGATTAAAAAAAAAAAAACTTTCACAATTTGTTGGGATATATCATTAATATTGGCTGTCCAAAATAGCCAGTTAATCGTAGCCCTGGCTCCTTCCTCTTGGATTCCTCACACATCGAGAATAGATCTGGACACCCAGTAGAGCTCCAAATATCAGTTCCATTGCCAGGAAAGCTGGACGGCAGAATGCAGTCCAAACTGGAAGCCAACCCAAGTTTCCTTCATCGCTCCCCGTGAATCAGACTCACTTATGCACAAACAGAACAAATAGGGAAGAGCAAAACTGTTCTCAAAGGAACCCTAGGCTGTTTAATACAGAGAGCAAGGAGTAATGGATATGCCCCACAGGCCGAGCAGGAGCGAGAACTCTGCACATACCATGGCCCTGGTCTTATCGACTCACCAACCAGCTTCTCTCACGGATGAGAAATGGGGTACAAAAGCCTAGTCCATTTTTATTTGCGAGCTCACAAGCAGAAGGAAAGAAGAACCCTTCCAGCCAAAACTCATCATGTGAAGAAACAGAAAGAATTCCCTCTGTGGAATGGGGAGGGTAAAGGGAAGTCAGTGGATTCAAAAATCAGCGACGATTGGAAGAGATTTGTTAGATGTTTCTTGAGGAAAAAGCGTGCCCATGGTAGGGTTATGAAAGATAGGAGTTGGTGAGTTTTGAGGCTTGGAGACCTATTACAAGATGATCTTAATGCTAGAGATTAGAAATGATGGAGCCTAAACTACGGAGATAGAAGTAAAATGTTGAAGAGAAAGTAACCATGAGAGTGAGTAGGTTGAAAGATATTTAGAAAGGGCTCTAGAGAGAACAGTTAGATTTCTGTTTTCTTGCTCTGGGGGTTTAGATGATGTTGCAATTCATTTAAACAACAAATTGCATATAAGAAACCCTCACTGTATAGCAAGGACTGTGGCCAGCTATATACAGATATCAGCTCAGTGAATCATAATGATTTCTATGAAATACGGATTAGCCTTATCTCCCTTTACACATAAGAAAATGGGGGCACGTGTAAATAGCATCATTTGCCAAAACAATATCACTAGCAAATGAACCCCAGATCCAAATGCAGGCAAGGAGGCTCTCCAAAATACAGGACCTTCCTACCAATATCCTGTGGGTACATAAGGAAAGGGCAGCTTTGTGGAAAATATATACTTTGTTCATTTTCTGGACATGTATTTATGAGTTTTCTGTGGAATATTAACATTTCCTGCAACAATTTTTAAAATGTTGGTACGTTTTAAGAAAATACGAGTCAAGAAGTTAAGTCAAATTTGGAGGTATTACAGAGAAAGATATTCTAGGTAGTATTCATATAGAATAAAGTCAAGAAATGCAGTAGATCACCAGGATACATTTCTACTTTAATCATCATCCTTTACAACCCAGATCAGCAAGAATAATTTGGAAATCTGTTGTTTATATCACTAGCAAATGGTGAACTGCCTAATAGTCAGAGTTGGTAAGTGAAATATATTAATATATTAATATAACCTTTAAGTTAGTAGAACTATTGCCAGGATAATAAATATTTGTGTAGAAAGGAGACTTAAACTAACATTCTCTCTAAGGCACAGAGATACAGCCAAAACCCTGATTGATTGATTTTCTAAAACAATTCATTTAATTTCAAAAACAGAAAATAAAAGGCAAACATAGCCTAAAGAGTAGTGTCAAAATTTTACTTTTGTTATAGGTGTCAACCAGTTATAGTGTAGGCTGAGTCCATGAATAGGTAGGTTGGGTGAAGGTCTCATGAACCCATAAGAACACTGGCATTTCTCCAATAGGCTGGGTGCTAACCAAGGCAGGACACATTATCAGCAGCTCTTTAACCCTAACGACACAAATTAAAGTCTTGAGAAAGAAGAGGGGACATAGATCCCTTTCAATTGTGATATTCTGAATTCGATAGTGATAATTTCTTTTGAATACAATTCAAGAGAAACTCTCTGTGCTTGCTTTTGTTTTTATCTACATGTGGTTTTGAAGAAGTACAATCAAATGTGTGTATCTATTTTATGTGTGTGTACAGGTAGACAGTTGACCATCTCTGCTATTTTTGCTCACGTGAAAGTAAAACAATAAATTTTTACTTTGAAACATTTCTCTGTATTGGAAAAAAATTTCTTTATTAATAATCATAATTTACACTGAGAAAGTTGTCTAACTGAAGGTTGAGCTCTTTCAAGACTAACTGATTCCCCTAATAAGCTTTGGATAAAAAGTAGAGCAATGTTTTGAAAAAGTGCATTTGTGATTGTAGACTGTTGTATTACGGGGAAAATCATGTGGTTTGTCATCAATCTCTCTGTGTGGCATACAAGGGCCGACTTGTTGAAATTTTGTAGGCTTTTATTTACAGAGAAAACACAGGCCGTGTGCTGCCCAGGGTCCTATCAGTCTGCACATTCAAATGAATTACATCTGAAAAAAAGATTGTTTAAATCATAACCTTTATGGATAATCTAATCCATAAGGAGACCAAATTACCTTGCTCCTGTGAATAAGAACAAAACCCAAAGAATTTAATTATTTGCGAATTATTCATGAAGATTTGGAGTGGGAAAAGAGAGACAATCACGAATTGTTACCAATCAGTGTTTTGCGGAGGAAAAATATGGAATATTTCAGCCTCAGTGTAACACCCCATATTTCCACGTTGTTAAAAAAAAAAAAGGAGGTGTTGCTATAGACAAGTGAACCACGGGTGGAAACAGAAATAAAAACAGACCCTCTGAGGAAGAAATGGGATATGGACTGGTGCTGGGAAGAAATTAGTGCCGCAATGTGTATTGTTTAGTTGTAATGCTCGGATTATGAGCTAGGTCTTGGGAGAAACATATGGCCACGTGCTAACCATCCACATGCCAGAGTTAATAAAATTGAAACCCACTGATAGACTGTGTACTACTGATCTCACTTTGTGGTTGGAAATTCCATAGCAAGTCAATGCAGAAGTATAAACCTATAAGTAGGAAACACAAACACACACACACACACACAAACACACACACACAATCATCAATGTATCTAATACAAGTAAATTCATGTGTCCAGAACCTGGGGCTTGACATGAATGGCTTTTGCAAAGTTATGGAAACCAAGTGTCCAACTTGGGCCTATGATGTGCTAGCTATGTTCTTTGTATAACTTGGAGATGAAGGAGAGGCAGGGGATTGAGAAGGACCACTTTACATCAGGTATTCAGGGAAGACCTCTCTGACAGATAAATGCTTCTTCTGAGACATGATTAATGGGGAAGGGCATGCCAAGTGTAAATTTTAGAGAGAGTTCTAGTCCACAAAAACAGGAAAAGAGGAGTCCCAGAGTAGGGAGTAAGTTTAACATGTTTAAGAAACAAAAGCCAATGAGGACATAATTTAAAAGGTGGAGTAGAATAAGACAAACTTGAGAAGGGAGTCAATCAAGCATGAGATCCTGGAGGTGCTTCTAGGCCAAATTAAGGGGTTTGGGTCTTAGGTCAAGTACAGGGGAAAACTGGAGAATTTTTAAAGCAAGGTAATCTATACTGTTGAGGCCCAAGTGTGGAAGAAGCTAGTCAAATTTTCAGGCTACTCTGGTCATCCAGTAAGATAAAATGGTGGTGGGAATCAAGGTAAATCAGTCGAGGTGAAAGGGAGATGTTGGATTGTTTGTTTCATACTGGTGCTTTACCACTGAGTCACATCTCCAGCTCCTTTTATTTTTATTTATATTTTTTTATTTTGAGACAAGACCTCACTAAGTTGCTGAGGCAGGACTTGAACTTGCGACCCTCCTGCCTCAGCCACCCACAGTATTGGGATTACAGTTGTGCGCCCCCTGCTGCTAGCTAGTATGCAACATCTAATGTGATTATTAAAGGAATCTTAATATAAATGGAGTAGACACCACTAAACCAGGACTCTAAGCCTGAGAGTCCCTACCCTCTCCCATCAACCGAGTGCCATTGCCACCCCTCAACCAGTTGTTCATTTATACTATCATTCTAGTCCTTCTCCACAAACACTTTTCCAGTTGATTCTCACCAATATTTGCATCTTCTGGATGATTTTCCTATAACCCACACTGTTTTCCAAGCTTCTAGAATTTAGTTCTTTCAAGTCATCCTTTGTTGATTGATCCCTAAATTATGAATCTGATCACATCTTTCCTCTGCTGAACAGATTTGGTGGGTCTCGGCAGCATGGCCCGTGAGTCCCTTCCTGACCAAGCTCCTTCCTGACCTCTCCACTCTAGAAATTTTGAACTCATTGAAATGGTCCAAGGATGACCTGTGCTTCTTTAACTTTAGTTTGAACGATTTGGTTAGAGGGACTAGAAATGCTAGTCCCTCTATCTGAGACTCCTCGTTTGAATCCTACCTGGCTCACTACTATTTGAATTTCTGGTTTCTTCTTAGCGTATCATAATCTTCTTACAGATTATTTTTTTCTCATACATAAGGTATCATGTGCCTTTAATGCTCTGCAAATAATATGTGGAAACACTTATTATGACAGGTCTATTGCATGTATAATTCTCTAGACATTTATTGAATTAATTAATCAATGAATTACTTTCCTTTTTATAGAAGAAGGAATGGAAGGTAAATCAGCTACCCAATCAAAAAGAAATGCTTCTATCAGTATATAAATACATGAAATGATATAAGATAATGGAATAGTTGACTGGAATAGATGATGGTTGGAAGGTAGGTTAAGGGTAGGTATTTTAGATAAATTGGTCATGCAGGGATTTTTTTTTACAGATTTGAACTGAGACCTCAACTCTAATGTGGACCTATAAATGTGATGAGCTTGGGGGGAAAACAGGATTCCAGGCAGAGGAGATAGAAAGTGGAAAATCACTGAAGAAGGAAAAGGCCTTTTGGAAGTTTCAGGGAAAGAACAGTGGCCAGTGTGTTCCAATCAGAGCTCACAGAAAGAGGTGGAAATGAGAGGTCAGGGGTGGCAGGTGCAAGCTTGAGTTTGGACCAGAGAAAGCATCATTAGGAACGTGGATCTGATTCCCTTTGAGGTGTGGAGCCTCCGGTGTTTCTTTGGCTGCCCTCCAACATAACGGCCTCCTTCTTGCTGCTCCCTGTTCTCTTAGCAGACTCCCTGGTAGTTGGAGTGCTCCTCACAACCTAGCAGTATGCTCTGTTGTGTGTCTCCCACCATCATATAAACCCGACAGGGAGAGCAGAGCTTATTAAGCTCTGTCCTCACAGCCTGAAAGAGGACCTGGCTGATACATGGTGCTCCACCAAGATCTTCTGAACCCAGAGTAGGACTTCATTTTAAGAGACACTCATTGCCATGGGGTACGTATATTGAAAAACAGAAGTGAAAATGGAAAGAGAGTTTGAACTCTGTATCTATAATGAAGTTAGAGATCGTAGTGGGTTATGTTGGGATTGATGGTGGCACACCTGATAGGAAAGATCTGGATCTAGGATGTTCTTAGGGAAAATAACAACAGGATGTGCTGATGGATTGGATGTCATGGGTGGGAAAAAAAAACAGATAAAATAGGAGAGTTTTTATGTTTTAGGCTAATAGTTAAGGTAGATGGGACAATTAGAAAATCAATAGAGATAATCCTATCAATGGAAATCACTCATTCTTCAAAGACTTTCTTTTGTGTGTGGGGGCGGGGGAGTACCAAGGATTGAACGCAGGGGTACTCAAACACTGAGCCACATCCCTAACCTTATTTTTGTATTTTGTTCAGAGACAGGGTCTCACTGAGTTTTTCAGTGTCTTGCTTTTGTTGAGGCTGGCTTTGAACTTGCAATCCTTCTGCTGCAGCCTCCCAAGCTGCTGGGATTACTTACAGGTATGCACCACCAAGCCTGGCAGTAGACATTTCTATTTAGAAAATTAAACACACCTTCACACGTTCATTAACAAAACAAAACCAAAGAAGTAACAACAGTGTCAATTGGTGCTCACAATCTAACTTTGTGTTTAAAAATATCCTTTACCTAGAATCATAACTTCAGACCATGGAAGTAGGGAACTTCCCACATGCATCCCCAACGCACCATCTTAGGACTCTGAATGATGATGTTTAATAGACAGTTTCATCTCACAAGGACCACAGCATGTATTTCTGTCTCTTCCATTTTTCAAAGGGTGGTGGGCTTTATATTCAACAACCTCATTACAAAACCAGAAAGGATGCCCACCCTGTACATCCAGGTGAAAGGATACTTGGTTTGGCTTCTGAGTGAGTGGACTGTCCCTCTCATGTGGTCCTTAGGGCAGTGAGGCATGGCATGGACATTGTGGCTCAGGTTGAGAGGCAGTGGGCAGGGCTCAGCCTAGGACAGGGGGCTGGGGGCTGGATAACACTGCTCACTCTAAGCTCTCCTCCCAGTGTCCAACGACATGCCCAGATCAGAGCTTCCCTTTATCAGTATCTGTCCTGCCTTGCTCTCCAGGACCTCATCAGTATAAATCTGTCCTGACAACTTCCTTCCACCTGGCCAGCCAGGAAGGCAGTGGATAGAGATGATGAGACAGGGAAGGATGAGCCACCCTGAAGTGGCTGGGGGTCGACTTTCCCCAACCATCCTGAGTGGGCTAACCCTGACTCAGGAGGATCCCAAGAAGGTCACTGTGGTACTGGGGTCCTGGAGTCTCCAAGTGGGAACCAAAGCTGAAGGAAACACCCACATCATTTCTCGTCCTCATTTGTTTATATTTTCAGTGAGCTGGGGGAAAGCTATGTTCTTTAAAAATCAATATAGAAATAGAAAGAATCAGATTGTGGGAAACAAAGGTATTTCTTTGAAATTTAAAAAAGTACTGTTATCTGAAACACATTTTATGGATAAAACCACCAAGAACTATTTCACTAGTTTTCTGATGAAATCCTCACTGTAAATATAACTATTTCATACTACAATTGATGCTTTTCTATAATTGGACATTGGAGATTCATTGAGAGATGGCATATTTATTAGCTTTGAGGTGACTAGTGCTATATGTTCACCATATTGACAACCATCTGGCCTTTCCATGAACCTGAACCCCAACACTAGCTGGTCGTCTAAGCTAAAAATGATTTGTAGAAACACAATGCATGAAATAATGAGAATAAAATCTGATTCAATAACAGAACTTAACAGTCCTTTCCTCCTGGGACTGTTATCAAGAGCAAAGGAGTCTTAGAGTATTCCCAGTAATACCTGAGACATATTCAGGAAATGTATATATTGAACTCTTAACAATCACGTCACCTGTACTTCTCTGAATATTTTCTTAATACAAACACTGCTCTTTCTAGAAGACACTCTGAATACTGTATGAGCATTGGGATAGCGAACACCCATCAGAACTCTCATAGGTATGATTTGTTATCCCTTCCCATTTACAGAAGGGAATTTAGTCTCTGAAAATTTTAATAACTCGCCTACAGCCAAAAGCCTAATAAGTGATAATTTGTCCCTCCCTCGTATTTTCTCTGGCAGGAAGAAGGAATTCTCTGAGGCAATGGGACACAGGCAGAGAAGCTTGGACAAGGGGCATGTTTGGAAAATGTCAGGAAATGGAGAGAGTCTGTGCATGGACTCCCTCTGCAGTGGGCTGTGGGTGGACAGAACACACCAGGAAATACAGTAGGAGAGTTCAAAACTGCTGACGGGACAAAGAAGAAATGAGGGCGGGGTTGGAGATGCAGTGCTGAAGATTTAATTCTAGCTGTGCTAAACTTTCATCTATACAAAAAAAAAAAAGAAAAAGAAAAAGAAAGAAAGAAAGAATCAGCATCTACTTTAAAAAGTAAATGGAACTCACTTTTTTTTTTCCTGAAGAAATCATTATTTGACTGATTCTTTCCCTAAGAAAAGGCCAAATTGCCAGTGAAATATAATCATACATTTTCTCTGTATAAACAAAACTGAAGGTTAATTAAACTTTGAACCAAAGGATCTATTTTTCCCCTCCAAATCTACACATTTTCTGCTTTCTACAAGTGGTAGATCTATTTCACAAACTTTAGTGATTTTATCACAATGAAATGATTCTTGTCATTGAAAAACTGATGGCATGTATTTTTTTCTAAAATGTCAAGAAGTTGATGAGTTCATTTATTGTTGCTAAACTTTAGTGGTGTCTAAATACAGGAATTGGTCATTTTTTTTTCTTGTTTCTTTCTTTCTTTCTTTTAATACTTTTGCTGGATCAGTAGCAGCCACTAAATGACATGATGCTAAATCAGAACTTTTTCCCCCCCAATTTGAAAGAAAAATAAAAAGGTAAAAACCTCACCTCAGTACCAAATGAGGCAGCTCATGCTGGTTTTGGAAAAGGAATTAGCTCCGGAGAGAAAAATAACAAACTCCGTCTTGAGGTCCTTCCTATATATTGAAAGGGCCAGTTTGGAAAGGAAATGCGGAAAAACAAATAGAAGGTGCCCAGGTCTCTTTATCATACCTGGAGAGGGCCTCCTTAACTCCGCACAGCCATGCCCTGGCGCCACGTCTCCCTTCTTTTCCTCGCCACCCCCCCTTAAAATGGCACCCACTGCTCTATAAAATGATCTATTGGGACTTCAAAGCTCTGTCAATTGCATGTGGCACAGGATGTACGCAATTAATTATGTGATGCTTAAATGACAGGGTGTAGGGAAAATAGGGGCGGAGAAGAAAAAGTTTTTTTTTTTTTTTTTTTTTAGAAAAAGGAAAAAAAAAATCCCAACTAAACTGAAAGGGTTGGTTGTCTGCCTGCCAAGAACCAGTAGCAGATAAGGCCTCCAGTTGCTGTGGAAACTCAGGCCTCCAGGAGCCAGAATCCAATTTCAAAAACCACAAAATCAACATAAACGTGTGCAAAAATAAAAAGGTTTGTTTGGCAAGTAATAAGGAGAAGGCTACCAATGTATAAAACATATGAACCAAGGTGACCTCAGCCCACCGAAGCCTTAATGACCATGATGTCCACAGCAGATTTGGCACCTCTGAAATGAGCGGTAACAAGACACAGTCCGTGCTGCTTTCTGTTATCAGGTAATTGCTACCTTTTTGAAATATTAGCCTTCCACCCCCTCTTCCATGCCTCACCTCAAAAAAACATAACACCACCCTTCATGAA
The DNA here is from genome assembly GCF_964194105.1 of Spermophilus citellus. Lineage (NCBI taxonomy): Eukaryota > Metazoa > Chordata > Mammalia > Rodentia > Sciuridae > Spermophilus > Spermophilus citellus. The sequence continues at coordinate 69,266,793 of NC_138199.1, forward strand.
GGTAATGCTAGAAACCTTGATTTTAACCAGGAGGCCAGAAAACAGAGACAGCTAAACTTTCTCTTGTTCCTTTAGATCATGAATTCCATGGTATATCATCCAGGATAAATAAATATGAAAGAAAATAGATGATGTATGCATGCACTCACGGAAGTCTTTTTTCAGTATCTACAAGGAGCAACTCTGTGCCAATGGACAAATCAACCTTCACATCTGAACTCCTAATAATTATCAACCTTAATGTTATTGTGAACTCTATTTAGTTTATTTAATTTTGGAATTTAAAAGCATACTCTAGAATACAAGCCCTTTGATGGTGGATAAGGCCATCCTGTACTTTCAGAAGTGATTTACCTGTACAAAGTTGTTTTGCGGTTTTCTTTCATTTTCTGTGAGCTAAGTTCATCAATAGCTTCATCAGTCATTTGCTTTGGTAGGACCAGACTGGTACCCTATTTACCATCAATCTTAGGGGACTTTCAGTGTAAATTTTAGGGGATCTACAAGATTTGAATCATAGAGAAAGTGCATAATTATTTTGTCTCTGAGAAAGTGTCTAAGAGGAAAACTTTAAAAAAAATAAATTCTAGATAGATAAATATATAAAGAAACCAAAATCAACACATAAAATATCAAATTTGTAATAATTTTATATTAAAATATCCTCCTTTATTTCTCTGTCAATTCTCTATTTTTGCTCTCTAAATGGAGAATGAATTTGAAATGTTTAGTTACATTTCCTGGAAAGAGCCCAGATTGTCAATTTTTATGTAGAAACTCTTCCACCTCATGGGAGAGATAACTAAGTGGCATCCTATTACTTCCATCCTCTCCAGGGCCAAATTAAACTACATCTCCTTGCAACTGAGTTATGGTCAATGCAATGGAAGAGAAATGACGAATGCAACTTTCAAGACTACTAAGACTCTCCAGGATCCTGAACACTCTACAGTTACCCATATTGGCCAGGTAAATACAGAAGATCTAATGCAGCCCTTAAGTTCCTAGGAGATAGCAGAAAACATAATGGAAGTGTTCTAGATCTCTGGTTTCTACCTGGAAAGAAGGGCTATACAGGAGGACCACTTAATCAAAAATATGCATGCTAGATGTTGCAGAGGTGACAATGTCTTGAATCTCTACTGACAGCACTGTTGGTCACCACACTGTATGCCTTGTGTAGTGCAACTCTCTTGGAGAAACCACCTAAACCTTACCAGCGTCTGAGAAGTAGTCCAATATCAGGTATCTTCCATACACCCGTTGCCAGTTGCACTCTTTGTGAGCATGCCCAGACTTTGCTACCTTATCAATATTTCTCAGACATACCACAAAACTGAACACACACATTGACGTTTGAGGTCTGGAAACATATTTCTCAATCTATATCTACCTGGTAAGGATGGGGATGACGAAATTATAAATTATCTGAAAAGATGTTTTCTTGTCCCTCTTATCAAAAGCCCTTTTAACAGTTCTTTGAAAAAACTGATGGGCATCCTAAATCAAATCCTTAGCCTATGCTTTGAAGAATAAAGGAGTAGTTAGCTACAGTAAGGATAAATTCCTTATGGAAACTGTAAGTGTCAGAGAGAAAGCTCAGAGCCTACATTCATTTTTATACTGCATTTGCACATATAAATATCTGTTATTATAAGTCTAGCTCAATATAAAATGCTACAAGGAGTGGAGAAAAAAATAGGTACCCTGATGTTCTGCAACGTCAGAAAGAGTTGATAACATTATTTTTGTTTTGTTTTGTTTTCATAGGTACTTAGGACTGTTTAGGAAAAGAAACCTGATATTAAAGAAGTGGTCATTTGATTCAGCTTATGTAGGATTTTTATGTCACATTGTTTTCTCAGGAGAAGCTGCAAATTCAATTTTTTATTATTATTTTAAATTCACTTATAATTAATTCCTGCTTTTTGGAAATATTAACAGTGCATTCATATGATGGGGTTTTATACAGAACATAAAATATGCTTTTGAAGAAAAGTTAACAATCAAAGGATAATTTGGGCATGTTATAAATGGAAAATATCAGGATACACATGATTTAAATCCCACAGTAAAATATTTGAAAAATAGGTTAAGGAACTATACAAAACATTAAAAAGCTATTTCTACTCAGTGGAATTGTTGGTGACATTTATTATTTATTCTTTAAATTTTCTAACATTTCAAATTTTATCTACTAAAATTTGTTATTTTATGGTGTTAATAGATTAATATTCATTACTTGTGAATATAGTTCAAATAATCCTATCTGCATTCAAGATAAATTTAAGAAAACTTATAAGAGAACTATCATATTTTTTAAAAAGATACAAGTTAATGGAACAAAAATATTTAATAACCTTACAATATGTTAGGTGCTCTGTTGAATATTGTGCATATATTAATTTAATCCTCATAACTCCTAAGAAAGTAGGTAGTCACTTGACTCCCTTTTTTACAAACTAGGAAACTGAGGCAGAGAGAAATTGACTTACTTGCCTAAGTTCTCTCAGCTAGTTATGGGAGAAGCTGGGATTTAAACCCAGAGGGTCTGGTTGCAGAGCAGCTTTTAGGCATGACACTTAATAAATAATAGATTATATAGATTTATTTTTCTATTCTAAAACCACAAATAAACATTTATCTGGGTATTTGACATTTTTCCAGGTTTAAATTTGAAGAGGACTTGATCATTGATGTGGATACGTTCAAGAGCAGGCCAGATGTTCTGCTATATGTTTACAGAATACACAGAAGCAAAATCCAAATTAGGAAATGAAAGGAAGCAGTGAATGTTTATTTGAAATGGTAGGGCATGGCTTTTCAAAGACACTTTCATCTTTCCATGGGCAAAGGTGCCTCAAGACCTGTGGCCTTCCTAAGAGCCAGAGCTATTGCTGCCTGGGCCCTAGTCCTTTCCTCATTCTTCTGTTGATGATCAGGAACTACTGCAAAGGTTAGAGTGGGCCAGAGGAGCCCAGATCAAGATCTCTTTTGCAAGATCATTTCTTCCAAGGGGACTTGATTAATCTAATAATGTTGCACATTACATCAATTTGCACCAAGAAAATGAAAGCCACACATGGTGATATAGAGCCTATGGGTAGCCCCCAGGTGAACCCTATGCCCCAGCAAGTGTTTCAGTCTCTTGCTACTTCTTTTATTTTACACAGAAAATTAAATTTTAGCAGTTGAGTTCTATTTTCATTTAGAATGTCCATTAAAAGTCTGGCTGTAATATTTATGAATACCAAAACAAGGCCACCAGGACACGTAGCTCCTAAAAGCAAGTCTCAGTTACACGTCCTCCCAGCAGCTCCTCAGACATTAATAATAACAGTAATTTAAAGTTCTAAATTGTAAGAACAGATACAACAATAAAGAATATAATTTTTCAAAATATATTACAATGAAATTCCTGTATGTGCTTTAGAACACCCTTTCTTCCTATTACTTTGACCCTTGAGTTAGAGGGTGGAGAATCAGGTTAATGATGGATTCATCAGGTTTCATTATGAAACCTTCAGGAAGATATTTTAAAGGGAGAGCTCAAATGTTTACTTGAGAATATGTTAAAAAAAAGTCTAAACTGAGTGCCTGTCGAGCATCAAATATTTGTTTTTCACTACAATCTGCACAATCTTTTTTTTTAAACAAAGTTCTGTTGAATTTCTCATTTTTAAAGTATATGTAAAGGTCTGCTTAAAAATCAACTTGAATGGGTAGAAAGAGACAGAATAATTTGCTACTAGATTGCTAGTGGCTGATGCTGAGTAGAGATAAATAATGATAAAGATAAAGCCTCTCATAAATAATAACACACACAACAGAGAAATTGTATTTGATTTGCAAAGTGATGTAAGCTTTCTGCACTATTTTTCAGTAATGCATTAGCATTTATAGTCTACCCACCAGTCAAAACTGAACAACATCCTTGACACATGAAAATAAGAATATATGTATGCAAATGAATGTAAAACATCATTTGTTTATAAAATACCACATATTCAAGTTCTGCTTTGTCTCTAGGGTTATCTTTGTCTTTTTTCTTAAATACGTTTTGTGAAAACATAATATTAACCAAGGAGTAATTTTTAAAACTGCAACATCTGTATCATTAGATCGTTATATTGTTCCCTCAAACCCAAAGCAATAGAAAGGAGAGGGATAAAGAGAGGAATGGGAGAAACAAGAAATCTTCCTGTATACTTTCCCATGCCCTGAAACATCAGCCCTCTTCCTCTATCACCTCTATCTGCAGCGGCAGACCCTCCGCTTCCCACCTTGTCACCCTCTCTGCTAACCCTTTGGCTTCAATCATTCACCCAGGTCCTGGGTCTGTGAGCAGTTTCTACTCTTTTCCATGTTTTTAGGCACAGAGATGAGGTTATACACAAAGATGGGCCTTGGGGTTGTAGAAGTCTTGTTGGTACCTTCCAAAAAGCTGGCTTCATCCTAAATGGGTTTTCCCCCTTTCTATGAAAGAAGGAAGGCCTCTAATTTAAACTACAAACACAGGGAGACAAAATGAGGAGAGAAGATGGTGATATGGAGCACGTGGATGAAAAAAAAAATGCGTGTTAATTAATGGAGTTCATCACGGGTTCGGTTGTTGAGTTCAGTTTGGTGGCATCTTCTGTGTCACCTGGATTCATCAGAAGACATTTAGGTTCGATAGCATGCTGTGTTTCAGAGGACATGTGTGTGTGTCCATGTGCAAGGACATGGAAATCTCTCTGCCATGAATTTGGGGTGTGGTTTTCTTCCAGAGAGCTTTCAAAAGAACTGCTGTCATCTGGGCTGGGAGTTTATCTGTTCCTTCGCTTTGCAGGGCAGACCTTCCTGCTTCCATTTCTGACTCTGTGTCTAGAATGGCAGAATGCCACACACTCTCCTGGTAATCACACGCACTCCTCAGCTTTCTGTTTTTCTCTATCATTAGCCTCCATCCAAAGAGCTTTCCAAGTGTTCCTATTCTGGCTTTGTTCATTTTTCAATTCTTCATAATGTTTTTGCATGATGATTAGACTATAATAGGAATGTCAGATTAGAAAATAAAAAACTTGGATGCAAAGTCATGAATCTAAACATTGCAGAGAGCCAGAATATGAGAGTATTCTCCCCCTAGTATTTTCTTTGCTATCCAGGTTCATTATCTCTTAAACCAGCACAACTTTTGAGGACCATAATACAATTGAGCTGTCAAATGTTTTCTCATCCTTTGATGGAGGAAGATCTAGGCAATGTGTCATCAGGACCTTGAGTTTGAAACTGCTGACATTTATGATCAGTGGGCACACAGAGGGTCCTCAGTAACATAGCTTAAAGGAATCATGGAACCTGGTATGCTTTGCGATTGCAACTTCTTGAAAGAACAGTCTTTTGAGTCTATGAAAGTTCTAAACCAAGATGATCCCTATAAGTTGAAGAAAGGGAGAGGACACAGATTGAACTTGAGGGAGAAGAGGTTGGTGACATTAATCAATCCAGAGTTCAGAACCTCAGACAGTTAGTGGGATTTAAGGCAGGGACTTCAAACCAAAGGTGGATTGCAGTCAAAGCCAGAAACCAGGTTAAGAAGTCCAGCTAAGTTGTGTGCTGTTCATTTTGGGGAAAAGATGGGATGTTCTCACAGATCTGTCAGGTAACTTCTCTCCAACTGCATCCAACTAAGCTCTGTAACTGGTTCTGGTGCTGGATAAAACTGATCTGCCTTTGACTGACACATTGTCGCTACAATATAGAGGCAGAAAGAGAGAGAGGGTCAGGAAGACTCAAAGGGCAAGATGTATGCCCAAGTGTTGGTCTGAGGTGGCCGCGAATCCTATCCTACAAGTCATGGAAACCATAAGATGGACCACTGGCCTGTATAAAAAGAGAGTGACCATCTTTTCAGACGGAACACAATCACATACATTTTATAATCATGATTCATGTCCTAAATCTTAAATACTGAGTAGCCCAATAAGGAATTATGTCTTATCTTTTGCATGTCCTTTGTGGGTCATATTTGATGACGTAAAGAAAGTGACTGATTTCAGTTTGGTCAGTTTTCAATGAACTGGGTAGCCAAGTAGGCACACATATTATTCAAGGTCATTCATCAAAATGATAAAGCATATAGGAAGGCATAAAACTTTTAATCACTTAGTGTCCTATTGTTAATTCATGTGGCTAATACTCCCTAATAGAGTAAGTTAAAAAAATAATAATTGATGGTATGATAATTTTTGCAGGCATTCGCATCATATGTGAGTCCAGGTAATCTCAGTATGAAGGGAATTAAGTGTTTGTGATTACTATATATTATCATTAATGTGTAGTGTACTATCCCAGGTTGAGAAACCTTTAGATCTATGTCACAAAAACAAATGGGACCATTTTTTTGTTAAATTGTAAACTAAGAGGGGCATTCATTATATTCGTGTTGTTTTCCAAAGACTTCCATTTATTAATTGATTTAGTATATTATCTAATAAATGTGTTCCATATATATGATTCAATTTTTAGTCACCACAACTGTCAATACCAACCTATAAAAGACTTGAAAAATTCTGATTGCAGAAAGAGGGAGAAGCCATAAAAATGTAGTACCCCCAATTTCAAACCAAAGTGTATATGTGAAAAGCTACAACTCTCTTCATCCCGAATGAGGCAGAAATTACTTTAAATAGCAAAAGAAAAGATCTTAAATGGTTGGAGAAAATGATGTTAGGCTAGAGGAGATGAAAAAACATCTTACCCAGCGCCATATGTTATGGGCCCCCCCTTTTTTTTCAGAGACTGGTGTGAAAAGACCCATGACCAGGGGAGGCACGTTAACTACAGGCTTAGCAGCCCACGGGAGCATGAACTGTGTCCCCGGCTAGATCTTCTGAAGCCATGTGAGTCTGTGACGTGTGGTAGTTAATTCCTTGCTATCACCTCACACAGAACTAAATGTGTTCCCTGGCTGGATTCCCTCTTTCTGTCACTGGTGCCACCGTTCTTCCAGCCACCCAGGCTTGAAGTTTTGGAGTTTGCTTTCTTTCTTTTGGCTTCCCACCCCTTCACCCACTCACTTACCAAATCTGCTCAATTCTTTTATGTCTCTTTCCCATCCACGCCTAGCTTGCTCTTCCTGTTGCAAGACCCTAATTCAAACACCTTTTCTTTTCTGCCTTTTTAATGGCAGTGCTCTGGCAACAGAACTCTTTCCATCCAATTGGCCCTGAGTGCCACCACCAGACTAATCTTCTTCAAACATCATGTGGATCCCTTTCATTATCAGTGTCTCTTCCTCATGGTTATCTTGATGGCACAGGCTGATGATGTGGTCAATGGACATAAGTACATTTGGGAATGATTGTGCTCTTTAACATATCAGAGGTTTAAAGAAACCTCCCAATAAAATAATCTAATTTCTTTTATTTAATGTTCCCAATTTGCAAATTAGTTAAGCATAAAAATATGTCCTTTTTTTGTGTGTGAAGAAAGAAGTTGGCATCTCTCAGATTGAGTATTTTAAGTCATATCCTTTTGAAGACATTTGTGAATATTGTAATATTCAAACCTTTAGTGTGACATATTCCTGATCATGCTCATGCCCTCTGGGTTTACATTCTACTACTTCCCAGTGTGCCCAAGCATCAGTAGACAGATTTTACCCTTCTCAGTCTTTTATCCTTGCTGACCACACTAGTCCTCCTCCATCAACTTTCACTGGTTAATTTAAAAAATTTTTTTTTTTAGTTGTAGGTGGACACAATACCTTTATTTTATTTGAATGTGGTGCTGAGGATGGAACCCAGTGCCTCATACGTGCTAGGCAAGCATTCTACCACTGAGCCACAAACCCAGCCCTCACTGGTTAAGTTTTTAAAAAATATTTTAGCCTTCAAAAACTAATTCAAGTCTTCTCAGCAACTTAGCAAGACCCTGTCTCAAGATAAAAATAGAAAGGGCTGGGGATGTAGTTCATGGTAGACCACCCATGGGTTCAATCTAAACACCGGGCACACCCACATACACATGCACTCAGGCACACATACACATATACACACATGTGATAGTTCAGTTGCACCTCTGTAGTGTAGACAATGTACAGTCCCATGTCCTAATATTAGCTTCATCTCCTATGATATGTAGGGAGCCCTAATTGTACCATACATAGAAAAAACCCAAATGCATTTGAATCCTTTCATCAAAAGTCTATTAAATACCTTTTAGTTTCCAGACACTGATGCTAAGAAAATACATGATATGGTGTGGTATGGTGCCTTACTCTAATGTGCTTGTGTGGTGTTTGAGGCATTGAAGCTTTGCTATAATAGTGATAAAAACTGAGTAGCATGGAGACAAAATCCATTACCCTTGGGAATTAGGTGCTGTGGCACAGATAAAGCTACAGAAAGATGTCTCTGAGCCAGCACTGAACTTAATGAATGCATAAAACAATTGTCACCATTAGATAATTAATGTGATTGAATTATTTCCCCATGTCAAACTCAAAAGCTGTATTCTCTGTGCATCATGACACAGAAGACCTTCAGTTACCATTATAAACTAAGAGTTCCCCATCAGCTTGAAAAATATTATTAAATAACTCCTTAGTTACTTATTCTTTGGGCTGTATAAACCCAGTTCCTTTTATCTTTTCTCAAAGTTCTGATTTTCTCAGTCTTTAATCATCATTTTGTGTCTCTGAACTCCCTCCAAAGCCACCATGCCCTCTTTGACTCTGCAATCCCACAACTGGTTCCTTTGCTGGATAAACAGCAGGGGAATGTCATGGACAACCAAGTGAGTGGGCAGGCCTGACTGAGCCGAGCACCCAACTCACAGATCCTTATTCAGAATCTTCCAGCCCTGTAGTGCAAAACTTGGCTGTGGATCAAAAGTGTTTTAATGGCCTGTTCATACAGCATTACATGAGGGTGATGATTTTTTAAAAATTCTTCTGGGCATAATATTAAACCCCAGAAACCTCCAAATAAGTACATCCATACAGAACCAGATATTTAAGAGCTATGTATGATTTCCATTATTTATTTGTTTAAATGAATGTGATACAGTAAAAATATTTAAGATGCAAACTTATGTATGTGTGTATATACGTGTGTGTACTGTACTAAATATATATTAAATATCTAGTTACATAAAATTAAATAAGGCATGTTATGGTTATTTTTCAAATGGTTTAAGGTGTTTTTCCCCCAGTGGTGCAATTCTTACTACTTAGAGAAGGAAAGTATGTGGATCTTTAACTTTAGGTAAGCATCCCTAGGTAACCAAGTGTATGTATCATAAATTCCTATTGCAATTGGTAGAGGAAGAAGATATTTCAGTGATGAAGGATGAAGAATTAGGCCAATAGCAGATTTCTTTTTTTCCCTTTTCTTCCTTTGTTCTTTTCTTTCTTTCTTTCTTTCTTTCTTTCTTTCTTTCTTTCTTTCTTTTTTGGAGGGGTTGTTGGGGGATGAGGGCTGAACCCAAGGGTGCTTAATCACTGAGCCACAACCCCAGCCCATTTCTATTTTCTTATTTATTTATTTTGAGACAGGGTCACCCAAGTTGCTTAGAGCATTGCTAAATTGCTGAGGCTGGCTTTGAACTTGTGATCCTCTTGCCTCAGCCTTTGAAGCTGCTGGGATACAGGTGCACACCACTGCACCTGGCTCCATAGCAGATTTCTTCAAAGCAACATTAGAAGTGAGAACTCAGAGGACTCTTTGGAGTGGAAGGCCTAAGAAAATCATTATCTGACTTAGGATTGGGCATCAGCTAATGCATCTTTACAAACAAGGATATAATAATTATATTTTCATATAAGGACACAAATTTTCCACTAATAGAATGAATGAAAAATACACTTCAAGGAGAAGAGAAATATTTCCAGGAAAAACACTCAAGATATAAAAAACAAAGAGTTAAACAAAATGTATCCTACCTCTTGTAAAACTGAGCAATTTTAAAGAACATTAATAAAACACAGGAGATCAATGGCATTTAAGTCGGAGGGTATCAGTCCCTTTTGAGATTGTTATATTATTTTGTAAAAAGAGCGATAAACTCTCAAGATCAACCAAAAGTGATGATTAGAATGGAAATAGTTCCTACAAACATAACAAAAATTTTAAAAAGAAGATACGATGAACACCTTTTTTTTAAATCAAAATTGGTGAATTAAATAAATAACTGTGTGCATATTACTATTTAATGAGAATAACCCTAAAAGCTCTTAAATTTTACCATTTTCTTAAAAATATTCATATGTTAAAGTAATCTCATGAAGAAAATACCAGGAAAACAGGGTTTTATAAGAGCTTTCCCAAAATTTCAAGTGTAAGATGATACTAACCTTACTTAAATCTTTCAAAGCATAAAGGGCCTGTGTCTCCACTCATTCTATGAAGCCAGTAGAATCTATGTAAGAATGGGAGGGGGGTTCATTTACTTACGAACTTGATAAATACCAGCATACCAAATCCCACATTGTATAAAATAGGTTCCACCATGATCAAATTAGATTCAGCCCAGGAACATGATGGTCCTTTGCACTATGGAATCTGTAGGCAAACCCTGCTGTACAATACAGATCAAAGTCACTGGGCCCAGAGACACCAGGGCCATTAAGAAGCCATTAAGTGACTTAACTGGAACTACCTGGGACAGACTAGTAGGAAATTTCTCACGTGAGAAAGATGTGACAGTTACACGAGATAAAGCATGGAAGGGGCTGACTTATGGGAAGTTTTCTACTTAACATTAGTAGAAAAGGAGGGTTCTTTTAACTGTCTTATATTTTGTTCCACCCTCTCCTTCCCAAGTAAAACTCTGGAGCCCATAGAATCAAAGCTGTGGAAAAATAGCACGTTAACTGCAAGCCTCATAAAAAAAAAAAAAAAAAAATGATCTGCAAACCTATTAGATCCCAAACAGACTGGTTGCTCTTTAATTCTCCCCTGTGGGGCTTTGAGAGGGGGCAGGGCAAAAAAGGCAAAGCAAAAATTGGAAAGCCTTTGTCAAGAGAAAAGTTATATCAAGGATGTCTAATCACAATGTCCAGAATGACCGAATGGCCCAGCAGATGGGTCATTCAAATAAACTGAGTTGGATGTTATGTATGTATCTGAATCACTCCAAATCAGAGCACCAACTTCAGAAAGAATTCTGAAACCTGGTTTTAAAGGTGTTTTCTGTGTTTACTGCCCTGTATATCAGTCACAGACTCTGCTTTTCACGTCCTTTCCTATTTCTGAGTATTTTCTCTGGGCCCCTCTGCTAATTCCTGGAATCTCTCCATCCAGAGCTGGAGTCATAATCAGATTTGGCCCGTCGACACCAAGGCAACTGCCCTGTGTTTTCTTTCCACTGTATCACAGGACGCCAGCACGCAGCTTCAGACACAGTCAGGAAAGGGAGGCCTGTTTCTTGGAGGCTGACGAAGCAAGACAAAGTCAATTAACATCTGATTCCTCGCAGGTTTCTGCAGGCAAATTGTTCCAATTACCCAAAACCAGTGAGCAAATTGTGAGGTAATTAAGAAGGGCAGTCGTGACTGTATCGCAATTGCCCTGCCACTGAGCTGTCAGAAAGTCTGCACAGACAGACAAAAGAGCAATCCGGAGCATGAAAACTGCTGCAAGAATGGACCTCCTTATGATAACAATGTGCACACTAAAATAGAGCTCCTCCACATGTTCTTTAATTTTAAGTATATCTCAAATGCGGTGTTCATCTCCATTTTACATTTCAACAGATCATTGCTTTCCTTTAAATATAAAATAATTGCAACAACTTTACAAAGAGTGTTAAGTATATAGGAGGTCCCAGCCAGTTCATTTTACAGCACTATGGAATAAAAGATAGACTCCACTCTTACTGTTTATAGTCTATAATAGGCAGCATAAAAACAAAGTCTACATTAGTTATGTAGACAACATACTTTTATGAGCTTGTTAAACTTTGTTTTCACAGGCTACTTAGTCATTTCAAAATAAAACCTAAACAAACTACCCATATATTGACTCTGTTTGTCACCAAGAACTAAGATTTGATCTCATGTATGTAGGTGGTCATTAATGCAGAGCCACCAAAATATCTTTATCATGTTTATGGAAGAAGTGGTCATTAATGCAGAGCCACCAAAATATCTTTATCATGTTTATGTATGTAGGTGGTCATTAATGCAGAGCCACCAAAATATCTTTATCATGTTTATGGAAGAAGTGCCCAGGAACCCAAATGGAATGAGCCGGCAGGTAAGTCGTGACAAGATTCTTTCTTAGTGTACGCATTTTTCAATACAGTCTCATGAATCTTCAGACAAAAGAGAAATCAGCTTTTGCCAGCTGATTTGGGCTTGGAGAGAGAAACTCTCATGTGCTCGGAAGAAATGACTTCTCCACTAGGAAAAGGGAGGGAGTTGTAAATTGTTTGCTTAATTTTAATTGTTTTTTTTTTTACTTTTTTTATTTTTGTGTTTTATTTGCACTTGCAAGATAATTCAAATGAAGTGTATGATCCATGATTTTTAGGACTCATCACAATTAATGTATGGCTAGATTAGTGAATAATCAGAAGGAAAATCAGATGAAGAACATTTTCAAAGTAATAGGAATATTTAAGGTGGAAGAAATAGGCTTGCTGGCTTGACGGACTTGAAGGAGTGACATGTGCTGGTACTCACCTTATTCCGTAGGTCTCTGAGGATATATAGGGATCTTGTCTCAACTTAGTGTATGGTAATGTATCACCTGATTACTTTACCTAACCCATTTATGATTTTTGATTTGATCTATACACTACGTTTTTCTTCCAAGTATGACATTTTTTAAAGAGATTACATCTAATTTTATTATATGTTGAGTAAGAAAATATTAGTATTTATTGTGTGTCTGCTGTTCATAAGACTGTCTCCTAAATGATTGACATGCATTTATCTTATTTAATGTACCCAGGAATTCTCTGCAATGAGGATGGCAAACAAACAAATCCTCAGTACTACAGAAAGAAAGAAAGAAAAAAGAAAGAAAGCAAATAACAATTTGGTGAGCAAATTGAATAGGGGGCTGGAAAATGACCAATTCTATGGGAAGAACTGAGTCCTAAGCCTGGCTGTAGGACTGGTTGCTGAGAGAGGCACTTCTGCATAAGCCAACCCTATTTGGGGCCCCTAAGTGAAATCTGAAACCAGTTCTGCAACAGCATAAAGAAAGTAAAATTGGGTGGATGCATATTTGATTTTGAGTAGAGGAACATCAAAGTTATAGATTTTTTTTTCTTTTTTCATATTTCAATTAAGTGTACCCACTCAATAAAAAAAGCACACATATTCATGTGCACACTCACATCTATACTACACACATCCAAAGTTTGTGTATTTATATCACCTAAGTAAAATATACATATAATGTAGAGCTCTAAAAATAAAATTTCTAATTTTCTTCCAGAAAGTTTATTCTCCATATTCATTAAGTTTAGGGGTTAGGGATTAGAGGGGAATAAAGATAAGAAAAATTCACTAATTATCTCATGAAGTACTCAAGTTGGCTGTGAGGCTGGGAATAAAATGCAGTTCAATCGTTCTATGTAATCTTCCTTAAAACATTCCTCCAAAGAGGGTTTATAATCTTGAACTACGTTGAGCTATAGTTACAATAAATACTCAACTGATGAAAGTAAACAATAACCCAGAACCGATTTTGTTTCACATTGCCTCAATATTGGTGGTGATTCTTCTGTTTTGCACTGATTTTTGATTTTTAAATAAAGTCTGGATACAAGTAGGAAAGAAGATGGAAGACTATTGCTTTAAGCAGAGCCCAACAGGAGGGTGTCCCAGTTCCTGTGAATGTTTGGATTTAGCTAGACACTCCATCATCTTGTTTAAAATGTCCAGAGCCGGGGGAATGGACAGGATGACCTTATTGATCCCAAGTAGCCAGAAGATTATAAGATTTAATGAGTTGTTCACTGATACTGAGCAGAGCTATCAACAAATTTCCCCTCTAACTAACCTGCATGAGCAGGACATCGCCTCAGTGTGTGGCTACAAGAGCCTAGCGGCAGAGGTACCTGCCTGTGATTGTCATTACCGCTGTGCTGTCTGCCGCCCGCGTATCACATTTCCCCTTAATACTTCTAAACCACTTTGGCGCTGTGGGTTCCTTTCACCCCGGTGCCCCAGCTATCTCAGTCGTCTATCCGAGGTCGGCTATGGGGATTCCAAACCTGCTTGCCCAGGACCATATCATTTGGGACTCCATGACATGCAGTTTGTCAGAAGGGAGGCAGAGGAAGCCACCAGCACAATAATAAGAAGAAAAGAAAACCGTCCAAGTTCTAATAGTCTTATGATTCATCCCCTGATGGCTCAGAGGCCTTTCTGGACAACAGTGATTGCCATCTGGTTTCTTTGGGGATGATAAATTCAGCAATAAATATGGTTCTTGGTCCTCTGTCCCTCTAAACCCAAAGTCACAAATATTGTGAGTCAGATTTTCCCACCCAACAACAGGACGGTTCCTGAGCTCAAATGCTCCTTTGACACAGCCCATGCCACCCAACTTCAATTTTGCCTGGCCTGCATTTCTTTTGGAGGCATTACAGGACTTTAATTTTTCTTTAGCGCATGCACACACACACACACACACACACACACACACACGCACACATACACACACTTTTTTTTTTTTTTTTTAAGGAGGTAGAGGCATCTAGCCAAATAAACTACGTTAAGCAGTGGGTTCCATTTTAGGTGTTGACAGTGTATAATAAATCCAGGCCTACCTAACATTTACAGGAACATTATAAAATGAGTGAAATGGCATGAGTTGGTTGCCAGGCCAACCAGACAAACACAATAAACAGGCAGCAGTGACAGGGGTAAGTTACACCATCTCTCCGGTCTGAAATATATCACTTTACATTCATCTTTGAACACTTTGAAAGCTCTTTGTTTTATATTTTTCAAAATGCTCTTTTACAGCATAGATTACCATTAAATCTTTGCAGATGAGGAAGTTGCTTTTTTTTCCTCCTCTTCCCTACAACCCCCCCCCCGCCCCCCAAAAACTTGCAGAGTTCTAGAAAGTGAACATTTATTTTTATTTTAACATTAATTAAAAAATAAATTCAAGTCTTAGGAACAAGGTTAAGGCTCAAATCCTGAAGGTCCCTTCTGGCAGATTAAAAAGAAAAAAAAAATTCAGTAGACTAGAAAGAAAATAAACAATAACAGTAGTTAGTATACTTAGTTGGTTTAAATGTTCTGTTAAAATGGCAGGTTTATGCAGGAATTTTTAACTCTTTTATCACTCAGCTTGCACTCCAAACTGCTCCTAGTAGAGAATACATTTTATTATAAGCAGAGAGTTCTAGAACATCAGAGCTGGAAACATCTCACTAATTATTTTCTTCTATTTCCTTGCTGGAGAAAATACAGAAATAGGTTGTTGTTGTTCTTAATTATTCAAAACAATGACATCTTTTTTCTGCTGTTTACACTATATGAAAGTTCTTATTTCTTTTTCCTTTAGTCAAAATTCTGTAAGTGAAAGAGACTCTATTCTATTTCTTACTTCCAGTTTAAGATATGAGTAGTAAAGTAAAATAATTTAGAAATTTCCATATAAAAAGAAATAAATATAATCTACCTGGAAAATGTACAGAGAATACTTTTAACACTTTGTTGAATCAGTGCAACTATCCTTCCAGAAAACATACCCAGAAATAGACAATCTATCACTTTGCCCAAGATGTTCCAAGTTTTAAGGCCAACAATCCCACATCTCAGAAAATTCTTTAGCCCTGGTCAAACACGAGAGTTTGACTATTTGTGAAGGTCATATAATTGTTTTGAAAAACACTTGATAAAAACTTGTTTGCAAATTACTCAGAAAATTTTGCTCCCACCTTAAAATATATAAAGTGAAGTCAGTTTCCTAAGAATAGTTCATTTGTTTGTGGTCAGTATACTCCAAGTATTTTAAATTTCCTGTAGCTGGAGCAGTGGGCTTAGTAGGAGAGATTTAAATGCATAGATTTAACTCATGCATCATGTCCATTTTTTAAATTGTAGCTTCATCACTGAACGTGTTCCCTTTGATGAGGAGGAACTAGCTCAGTTTCCCATTGAGTGATTTCATTTGATTCTCTTCTTGTACTACTCGGGATTTGCTTAAAGGATTAAAGAAGAATGTTAAGAAAAATTGGAACAATTAGGTTCTAGAAATATCTGTCAAAACATAGTTACAATGTATCATATATTCTCATTTTAAGACATGATTCCGAGCAAGGCTTTGGTAACTCCACAACTGGTATTCCATGGCAAACAGCAGAGTGTCTCTTACATTGGGTGGAGAAAAGGCATCCTTCTTACTATCCATGAGCACCTCTAGACATCACACCTTAATAACTTTTCTAGTTCTGTATTTTTGATGTATCATATGTACCTACCCATGAGCTTCAACATTCAAATAATTTTGTTTTAGAAAGTTAAAATTTTAATCAAAATACTCCTGGAAAGAAATAAATGCATGGTTTGCTTATCTTAACAGTTGTAATGCTTCACTTCTTATCCCCACACCCTCTGCCATGAGATCTGATTAATTTTGTACATGGGAGGCGTTTACATTATCTAGTTCTTTCTCAGCATGTGTGAGTCAGTAGAAAGCTATTGAAGTGATAGTGCACCGAGTCTCAGCCCTGATCTCAAGACATCATGTGTCTTTCTACTCTCTGCCTTCATCATCCCGACATGCCTGGCTAGCCTGCTAGAAATTGAGAAACATAGAGCACCTTATCCTCAGCTCATAGAAGTCTGCTAAATATATGAAAGCCCATGTGAGACCACAGAACCAACCTGGGGAGCCCAGCTAAATCAGTAACCAACTCCTAGTCTCCTGATTCTAAACATTCTGATTGTCATAAGCTACCAAGCTTTGGTTGATTTGCCATGTGGTGTATCTGTGGGGATAGATAACCAGTAGGAAATCAGAGCAAAAGGTCTCCATGACCCTCCACCAACTTAAAAAATTGTGTGTTTTGCTATCAGGAATTCCTAATGGTCTTTTCAGGATTTGATTCCAATCCTACTGAAGTTTATATTTCAAGCCACTCAAGGACCACTCGTTCCTTCTAACTGTACCCTCTCTGAGGTACTTTATAATGTACTAGAAGCTGGTCATTATGTTCCCACATGTACCAGGGCACTTCTGTTTCAATAGCATACACTCCCGATGAGATCTTATTAGAGCAAGGCACATAGACTAATGACTTAGAGAATACAAGGAGCCTATTTGAGGAAGCTCATCAATTTTTTTTTTCCAGTTCTAGAATTCAGTAATCTGCTATGAAAGCCACAGCTGATGTATCAGTTGGTTTATCAATATGTGATTCTGAGGATCTATCCATGTCCATCATGATAGCTGTTTTACTAGAGATGCCGATACATTGAAGCGGGCACCCTGCAGAGCTACTGCAAAGGATATTATTTGCATATTTTGTTAGATTTAATTTTTAATATATTATTGCTAACTGATGATTCTCTCTGGACTCTATTTTATGTACAGAATCCAATGAATAAAATTAAACATCAGAACATGCTTTTTATGATCTTTGATAGTATCAGGCATCTGGGAGACAGTAAATATTTACTATGTGAATAAAATCTTTAGAAAAAAATTGAAAGGTTGAATACCTTATGAGAAGAAATAACTTATTTTAATAATTGGGCACAATAACAAATATAATAATAAAACATGGCAATAATGTTAAAAGTAAAGTTATCAGAAGAAAAAATAACTTTCTATCTCAGATAAGACCAGGGAGAATCCTGACAATCTCTGAAATACACATTTTTCTTGGACCACATACGCAAGATTGTTGATCTTGTCTCAACATCATTTTTACGGTATCTTATAGCCATCTCCAGTTCAGAGCTTTCAAAGTAAAAAAAAATGACATTAACAAATATGTCATTGATTAATAATGACCACCTCCATCCTTGATATTCACCACCAAAAAATAATCTGTAATTAAAAAGTAAATAATAATATCTGTAAGTGGTAGGAAAGGACATTTTTGAATGTCCTTTGATGGACTTTGAATTGTGTATTGCCCTGAAATTATAGGAAGTTGTATGTCCTTACCTCAAATGTAATAGTATTCCATGGGAATGGTAAAGAAATGAATTGTGAAATAGTCTAAATGTTTTAGCTTCAAAAACTGTTAAATAACCAGTCCTTGAGTAGCTGCCCACAACTAATAAATCTGCCTTAGTGGGTGAACCCCCACCTGGGCTTTCCTTGGGTTCATCTCTGTGTGTTATTTCCCTCAGCTACCCTTCCCAGCCCTTGCTCACCGTGCTGTTTGCATGTCTCTAAAGGAAGGGTGGGGTGGGTCCTATGACTCCTGCTCTTTTGCCATTTTTAGCTGCCTACAACCTTTCCTGGCTGCCACCATTTATAGACTTGGGCTCAGTGGCTTTGCCAAATAACAAGCGTCTGGCTCATGAACCCAGAGGTGGACTCCCATTAAATGGAAATGTGTCCACTCCACCATAGGAAAGCAAAGAAAGGGCTTGAAATGTCAACGTGTGAAAAGTCAAGGTTAATGGAGTGCAAGGTTTTTACAAGAGCACCGCCACCCTGAAATGACTAATTAAACCAAGTGACGTCCAAATGGCAGGCGTCTTTAAAGATGCCAATTATAGATTCAAATGTTTTTGTGTGACTCTGTTTTCCTAGAAAGATTGAGTAGTAATGGAGACTTTCTTATAGGGTGAGACACCACTTGATTCCATCAGAGATGGGGGCCAATGTCTGACCCTGGCTGCACGTATGTGAAGATTGATGGTTCTTTGATAGCATGCCACGGGCAGAGAGAAGACACCCTATAAATTCAAATTCTTTTTGGTAAACCAAGAAAAGGCCAGTGGATCGCTGGGGAAGAATCAAATTCTCCATATTAATATTGTCATACTCTGGCCTGTTTGCCCAGGCTTGGTGCTAAGCAATTTAATCAAAAGATGGGTGTCTAGTAAAGACATGTGAATTCTATGGTCACTGGCACCTGGTCAGGAAAAACCAGAAGAAAGTCAAAATTCTTACTGCATAAAGGAGAAAAAGGAAAATTCAACTCTCCAAAAAAGACATTATCGATCTGAACAAGGGTAAAAGATTTAAGTCTATTAGGGACAGGGACACATTTGAATGAGGTGGACTCAAAATCTTCCATTGTGGGAGAGAGAAAAGGCAAATTGATCCTTCTTTTTATCTACTGAGTCTCGTCACTTAAAACTATCCCTGGGCCTCAGAGCTTGCTCAGTAATCCTGCCCAGGATGATTGTAGAAGGGTTGTTGAAGTACTCAATGCTAACACACATCAACGAGAACCCCCTACAGGTAATGTCAAGATAATAATCAATGGTTGATTATTTTGTCTATACCATATGTCATAAAGACTACATCATATATTTCAATGTCTATAGCACAAGACCTCTAGGTATTTCACTGTGGTATTTAAAGGGCTAACATACCGTATGCTTGCCCCTGCTCCCAGATACACAGGGATATATATATATATACACATACATATATATATATACACACACACACACATATGCATTAAGGACTTTCATATTTTAAATTTTCAGAATTAAAAAAATGTATAAATGTAAATTGAATGCAGTGACAAATCACCAGTCTTTCCAGGGAAAGAAAAAATGACAAAAACCTGCCACTTATAAGCTTTAACCTGTCAAGGGAATCAGAATGTCATGGAATAAATGGATCGAGGAAGGGGGTTATCTCTGCTTTAGTTCATTTTTCAGTATAATCCTAATGGAAGATGTTTAAAGACTAAAAGGGGATGAATGAAGGAGGGAAGGGAGTCATAGAATCTTACAAGAGCCAACTTAATGGAATTGTGGAACATTCTATAGTCTCAGAACAAGGAGGTCAAAGATAAATCAGAGATTTAAAGACTGCAGGAAAAATAAACTGATAAAAGTTGGGGTGAGAGAACTGGAGAGAAATTCAGTTTCTCCTTTGTGAAATTTAAAGCTATAGAAAGTCTTTGAGGGAAATGCGTTTTGGAGACCACTCATCTTTGAGAGTATGTTGATCAAATGGTGAGTGAGTGCAGCAGACATAAGGCATAAATTCCCTGAGAGAAGATTTGTTTTAGGAGGAAGAAATATGGTTTTTGATAGGGATAATAGGCTGATGCATTGTGCAATAGGAAAGCAGGCCATAAAACAGGCAGCTGAGAACAACTTAAAGGCTTAAGGGAAACGTGTCTGAAGGAGTTTTGCACAACTGCAGGGGCACCTCACTGAATCAGATGAGGAGGTCAGTGTGTGTGCAACTGTGTGCACACGTGCAGGGAAGTGCAGTTGTGGAAGAGAAAAACGACCCTGGGAAATGGGTTGACTTTTATAACGTGACTAATAATCATCTTGGTTAATATGATCGAGCGCTGTTAATGCCCAGAAGGCACTTACCATATGCCATCCAATTAACCATCAAAGGACTCTTCTGCAAATACCACTCCCCTTCTTTAAACCAATATTTCAAAGTCTGATGTACATTCCTAAATACTTGCCCATCTTAAATGTTCAATTCGGGGATTATTTTTAGGGATTCTCCATGCTGCAAATTGGCACAGCCTGATTTTGGAATATTTTCCTCACCCTGATAAGATGCAGCAAGGCCTTGTAAGGTAATACCTATTTCATCCCCAGCGCCAGGCAACCGATAATCTCCCTTTTTCCCCCCTCTATGTTTTTTTGGCAGGTAACCATGTTATCCCCATTTTATGTCTAAATAAATATTAACTTTTTCCTAGTCCCGAATCAAAATTTTTCTGATTGGTAGGCAATCAAGAAATAGAATGTCATGTAAAATCAATTCAGAAAAAAACAAGAAACAACAAAAAATCCAAGTGGTTGATTATTTGGTCTATATCACATGTCATAAAGACTACATCATATATTTCAATGTCTATATCATGGGGAGATTTACCTTATAAGTAAATATTTTCCATATATGATTATTATTCAAAGAAATAATGAATGTTTGAAATGATGGACAAGCTAAGTATCTTGAGTTTATTAATAATGCACAATACAGAATGTACCAAAGCAACATGCTATATACTCTATAAAGGTGTAAAATAGTTTTCTGTCAATAAGGAAGTGAAAAAATGCATACTTTAAAATTCCAATAAAATGGACAAATTTATGTTTCAGTATCAAAAGAAAGATTCTATAAGACATTTAGTGGAGTTTTAAGAACTGGGTAACCAGAAAATAAATATAGTTGCATGGTGGGCCAAGACTTCATAAATAACTAGCATGGTGAGGTGAGTTCAGAAAACTGGAGCTGTCGGTCTCTGGGAGAAAGCACGACAGACCATTGTTGCGGAGGTAACCAGTGGGATGAGTTAAGGGTTTGGATTTGGCCCCCAGTTGGAGAAGAGGGTAGCGACTGACCACATGGAAATTGGTGCTCAGAGAAATTGCATCTGGAAGGCAAACTTGCCAGACTGCTGACTGCTGGAAATGTCAAATTGTTTGGAAAACCAATAGTGTGAGCAAACAGATACATGAAATGAAGTCTTCAAGATGTTCTCCAAGAACAGCACAGGCCAGTCGGCACAATGAACCTTGTCCCCAGTCCCCAAATGCTGTCCTGAAAAAAAAAAAAAAGGAAACTTTTAAGACTTAAGTACAAACCCAACCAACTCAGCTGCCCATATTTGCTTCCTGTCTTTGAGTCCCACTGTTAATTGGATAGTCTTTGTTAGACTCAACCTTTTCTCAAATGACTCAGCCTCCCCTATCTGGTAAGTATGCACTCCTAAACCTTTGAAAAATAGTCTAAATCTTTGATATGTACTGAAGATTTAGCCATGTGGATATCGCAAAGATAAGACCGAGACCAAAGTAGGAGAACAGTACAAAATTACCTTGCAATTGGAGTGCTGATAGTCGGGCTTGCACAGTAGCAACTGGTCATTCAAGATAAAAGGAAAGTTGGCAAGAAGAATGAGAAGGTAAATCTTTAGGAGAGTTAGAACATGAAGTCTGATTCTCCAAACCGTAAAGTGAACGCTCATTCTCTCAGGAGATATTTGTGGTTCACGGGGAGGCTGCTTGGGGTTTCTATTGGGGTTTCTTTGTTCTTTCTCATCCTCAAAAATTGCAATGAGTACAAGGCCAAGTGTAAAAGAAGTCCACCCAGCTCTTCTCAGACAAGTGTCACTTCTGGTTCTGAAAACCTCCTTCACTACTAACCAGCTTCACTGTCTGCTCTGATCACCTAGGTTATCAGGTTCACCAGATGTGAAAGTAGGCTTTAGTTTTACCTTGCCTCCTTTTTTGTTTTTGTTTTGTCTTATGATTATGGAATGAGAACACTGACGTGATCGTTTGTGCTGGTCATCTTCGTTTCCCAACTTTCTCAATGATGTAGAGAAGTTAGCAAAGCAAGCTAGCAGAGGCATACAAAGAAACCTGAGCAACACTCTCAGGTGCTCTGCGCAATAGGATGATCAAAAACTCAGTTTGGAAACACAAAAAAGCAAACAATGATGCCTATCAGTTAGTTCTTCATTTTCCTAAAGCAAATGTTTTCCTTTAGTCTCTCTCTCTCTCTCTCTCTCTCTCTCTCTCTCTCTCTCTCTCTCTCTCCTCCTCCTCCTCCTCCTCCTCTCACCACCTTTCTTTCTTTCTTTCTTTCTTTCTTTCTTTCTTTCTTTCTTTCTTTCTTTCTTTCTTCTTTTCATCTTTCTTTGTTTTGGTTTTTTACTTCTTTGTGTGTTTTTAATCACATAGATAAGCCATGATTATGGGAGTGTGGGAAATGAAAGTGTGAAAAAATAAAAGAAAAATTCACCTGTACTTCCAATTCCCGGGGGGGGGGGGAATCAAAATTACTATTTACATTTGGTTAATAACCCCTCAGAAATAAAAACACATGCACACACAGATATACTCACACACACACAAACACAAAAGAAACCAGTAGTCTCTGCTGCATAAAGGCAGACCTCAAAACTGTATGTCTTATAGCCTGGTGTAGTGGTACATGCCTGAAATCCTGCAAACTTGGAAGGCTGAGGCAGGAGGATTGCAAGTTTGAGGCCAGCCCCAGCAAACGAGTGAGGCTCTGAACAATGTGGTGAGATACTGTCTCAAAAAAAAAAAATTAAAAAGAATGAGGATGTGTCTCAGTGGAACACCTCTGGGTTCAACACTCCCCCCCCACACACACACAAAAAAAAAAAAAACAACCAGAAACCAAACAACACTAACAACAACAACAAAATGCTTGGCTTTCTCTGTGGGTCAGAAATTCAGGATGGATCCACCCCAGAGTTTCTTCTGCTGCCTAAAAGTTAGAAAGCTCTGGCTCCTGTGCTTGTTTCGGGGTTTCACTGTCCTTCAGGGGTGTTCAGCTTTGTTCTCAGATGGCAGCCTCGGGTGCCCAGGGAAGGAAGAAGGACAGTTCCGATGTACAAGTCTCTAGTTGTGTCACTCATGCCGATGACCCAGGAGCAAAATAATTCACATGGTCAGTCCAGATTGTGGGTTGACCTGAATGTTGGAGAAATCGATTCCTCTATTGGTCTGTGTTGAAGCAACTTATAACCCATTTTGTTCTCATTCAATATCCCAACCCCCAGGGCAATAATATTAACATGTTGGCTTTTACTTTACAAAAATACGTAGAGCTCTGCTAAATTAAAAAGTGATGTAGGCATATTCCCATATCAAAGTACAATGCTGAACTTCATAGCTTTAAATAGCCACCGAGCATTGTCCTGTTTAACGGAAGCATAATTTATTTGTTGTATCTTGATGTGATTTGACTTCGGGACATTTCCAATTTTTTTCAGGAACAGGCTCTCATGAATATTTTGTGCATTTATCTTTCCATCTATTTAGGCTCATTGTCTTTTACAGCCCCACTCAAGGCTTTCTGGGCCTCTCCAAAATGTGGCCTTTGCTGACTGAGACATGGAGAGGGCACAAATAAAGAGCAGACACAGTTTGATTATCACAACTTGCCAATAAAACTATTTTAAAAATCAGCAGCTAAAAGGAAACACAAATAGAAATATAACTATAGACATCATGGGCCAGGCATGGTGGCACACACCTGTAATCCCAGTGGCTGTGGAGGCTGAGACAGGAAGATCACGGGTTCAAAGCCAGCCTCAGCAATGGTGAGGCGCTAAGCAACTCAGTGAGACTCTGTCTCTAAATGAAATACAAAATAGGGCTGGGGGTGTGGCACTCAGGTTGAGTGTCCCTGAGTTCAATCCCTTGTACAGGAAAAAAAAAAAAAAGAATTATGAAAGTGCCAAGAATAATTTCTAAGTATTTTCTTACTTCTATTGTATCTAGTCTATTAATCCAGACCCACAATGCAGGACCCCTTCTTACTTCTGATAGCAGTGGGCTGGGTAGCCGACACAGTTCATCCAGCAGCATGGGGGCCTCTTCTTCATAGTTGGATCAACTGTCTCCAATTCTTAGGTCTGGATAAGCAGGCTCTCCGGCCACCACTCCCATGCCATCTGACTCAGGAGCACAGAGGAGATCCTTTCAACCAGTGGTTTCCCTGGCATTGAAAACCTTGGTGTCATTTCTCAGCTTCCCAACCTGCTTTTGGACCTTCTCCCATTCACTAAGTACTTCCACATCATTTTCTTCTATTTCAAGAACTTCGGGAAAACTATAGCCCTTGATGTGTACCTGTTTGTTGTGGGGACCCCACAAGCAAAAAAGGGGAAGAAATAAAACAAACACCTTATTATAGTCGAGCTGGACCAGTCCCAAGGCGGTGTCTGAAAGCTTTTGTTGTCTGCAGAAAACAGAACTCTTGGGGCTGATAATGGTTACTAGATGTCAAAGGTACTAGAAGAAGTAAAGTTCTTAAAAACAAACTGCAAACACCATAAAATCATATTCTTTTCTACTTCCCCGTTCAGTGGCTTTGTTCCGCTGGTGCCAACAGAAGAGAAGAATGTCCTGTGTTCGTTATGTGTTTATGTATGACTTCCGGACTAGAGGACACATAGCGGATTTCATACTCAACCTGCATAATTGACCAGGGAAGCTAGTGAAAAATAAGTAAATAGAGGGTTTTAAAATAATTCTCATTTGATCCATTGATTCATGTTGCCTGACACTTGCATGTACGGTAAAAGAACTTCTGTTCTTTTCATCTCATGCTTTCCATTTTCTGTGGCTCTCTTTTGGACTCCTAGTTTCTTATCTGTTTGTATGTTTGTTGGGTAATTTTTTTTTAACCAGAGAATATGGCACAGCAGTGCTGGAGTGGAGAATTCAGTTTACTATTTTTATAAAAGATGTTTGTATGGCAAGATTAAGGCAAAACTAGAATGGAAGAACTAAAATCCTTTTGTGTGCTAGGGCTATAAGATTACAGAAACCACCAAGATTTTGCTTTGACCCAGTGACTGAATCATGGGATATAAATGATGAGATAATTATATAGCTTTGGTCTCATTTCTTATTGCAAATTAACACAAAGATAAGTAAGAAAACATCATATTATTGGATTTTTCATTTACCTGTTTCTCAAAATCTTATGCAGAATAAAAAAAGGAAAATATCTAATTCTCTGGCTGGATACCCAATTATGATGCTTGGATTGATGAGATCTTGTTTTCTTCAAGGACACAAGGAATGCCTCCATTCATGAAGAAAGACCAGCTTCCTTTTAAGCATGATTACTGATATCCCTGGCAAGTCTGCTGACTGAAAGAAAGTGTTTATTGATTCAGCCTTTTCATAACCTTTACTAAAGTAAACATGTCTGAAACAACTAAGCAAAACATCAGATTTCACTCAACTACCACGTGGTCCTCTTTACTTAAAGAACTTGGCATAGGCCACTACCCTAGCTAAGGCCCCTGTAGAGCAGAGGACCTGGCTTTTATATGCTATGAGAACTCCCCAACATAAAGTCCACTCTCATTACTACGGGTGCCCATTTCCACCTCCCTCTTTAATATTCCCCCTCTCTTTTGTTAATTACCAATGGCTAAAATTTGAGGGTGGCTCATCATAATACAATTTAGTACCTACTGCTTTCATTTGTCATAGAGTTATGATATCAGCATTTTCTCTTAGGAGATGAGGAAATCATTATACACAGTTTCAACATTTTAGGAAATTTTCACTTTGCTGATAATGGTATGATCTTGTATTTGCCATGACTCTCAGGTGTGATCCAAAACAAAAACGTTAAGAATTTCAATGCCAAATCCTCAAGTGCACATCATCTCGGTCTTTACTAAACCTGAGATTTATCCAACATGGAGTAATTAATGAAATATCCTCATGTTCGGTGATATAACATTCAGAGTGTACCTACCATTATAAGGCAGAATACAGACTCGTACACATGACAGATAACATTACACATGCTTTGGAATTTATACTTCATTTATTAATTCAACAAATATCTATCATCCACCTTCTCTGTGTGTGAGACACCACTCCCAGTACTGAAAACACTTATGTGTAAAACACATTCTCTAATAGTCATGGTAATAACTATTCAGGAGAGAAATTTAAAGGTCGCATCATGTGGATTACACCTAAAAAGAGTTGGTGAAAAGAAGTGGCTAATTTGTTTGCAATACTTTTGTGTTTCATTAAAGAAATTGTTTTAATTTTTTTTTCTTATGGTAATTATGACTTCCCTCTGTTCTCTGAGACAACTCTTGAAATACAACAATAATGTCTTCCTTGGGGAGTGGCACTGCTTCCTTTCTAGTTTCTACAACAGCACAGCAATGTATGTGATTAACATTAAAGAACTACAATTAACATGCTATAGTGACAGAGCCACATCGATGTTCACAGCAACACAATGCCCAAAGCCAAGTTAGGGAACCAGCCCAGGTGCCTATCAATCAATGAATGGATAAAGAAAATGTGGTCTATATACACAATGGAGTTTTACCCAGCCATAGAGAAGAATGAAGTTATGGCATTTGCTGGTAAATGGATGGAACTGGAGGACATTTTGCTAAGTGAAATAAATCCGGCTCAGAAAGTCAAGGGTGGAACGTTTTCTCCCATAGGAGGAAGCTATAGCAAAATAAGGGGCAAGAGCGGTGCGGGGGATTCCCATGAAAACAAAAAGCAAATCAGGGGAGGAGAGAAAGGGGGTTTAGGGGGGAGGAAGAAGGGACAGGGAAAAGGAGGAATGGTGGGATAAGTTTGAACAAACTATCTTGTATACATATGTAAATATACAGCAGTGAACTTCACAGTATATATAGTCATAGAGAAGCAATTTATAAAATGCTATAAATAAAAAAAAAAAAAAAAGGAAGACCAGAAAAGCCGAGGAAAGGGAACAGTGAGGGAGGAGTTGGAGAGGGGAAAAGGAAGTACTGGGGACTCAATTGAGCAAACAGTATTTCAAGATCATATTATTATGTCAAAATGAACCCCGGTATTATGTAAAACTACAATGTTCTAATGAAAACTATATGAAACGACAAAAGTATAAATTTTAAAAAGCAAAGAAATATATAACACCTATTTGTAAATCATTTTACATTCTGCTTTCTTGTCAACACCCATCTATCACATTCTGCTTCTCATGATGGTTTGATAATCAATATTTGAATGAGATTTATGATACTGCATCAAAACTACTGTAGTACAAGCTCAGCCTATATAGAATAGCTGGGTATAAAATGGTAAGTGTTTAGTGAAATGATGAAACATTATAAGTAATTTTATTTTTGTCTCCATTGTTCAGTCTAATGGAACCAGCAGCACAATTGGTCCAGTAGCCTGTATGTGTCCACATAGACTATCTCATGAGGATGCCCAGATTTAGATTTCACTGGAGAAAAAGCAGTCTATAGTTTGGAAACATTAATCAAATCTCCACTTTGGAGTGAAGGTAGATGTTACTTTATTCTTTTTCTAAATAAGATAGGTTTTCCTTAACTGTGCTCTAAATCAAGTCCAAAAGACTTCAGGTATGCAAGAACACAGCCTTTAAAAGAAGATTAAACAGATTTATTACTTAACAAAAATCCCCAGGAACTTCTTTAAGGGATTGTGGAAAAGCATGGTTAACAAAGTCAGGTTAGTGAGACAGAAGGAATGCTTTAGTCAATTGCATTGGCCTGCTTGGTACTCCGTTCAGGGAATTTTCTCTCCAGCATCCCACTCATCAGAACACCAGCATGATCTCTCTCTTCGCCAAAACTTTAGACCAAGCTGAGTGAATCAATATCGGACTTTCTACACAAGATGGTACAAGTAAACTGCCCAGTTAGTACTATATATTCTGAAATGTGTCTCCCTAGGTTAGAATTTAAAGACTCCATCTAGTTGTGTGGTCTGAGATAAGCTATTTGGTTTCTCAGTGCTTTCATGTCCTTGCCTGTAAATTTGCATAGTGATAAAACCTGTGGTTTATTGTTGGGATTGAATGAGCTAACACACTTGAAACATTTAAGAAAAGAAGTATTCTTTAAAAAAAAAATGCCAACTGTCGCTGCTAGAGTTCTGTTGGCATAAGGATTGGGAAGATATAAAGGCCAGGGAGTACACTCTCTTCTACCTAAGGGAAGAGAGAGAAAAGGGGAGAGAAAGAGATGGAGAGAGAGAGAGAGAGAAAGAGAGAGAGAGAGAGAGAGCGCAAGCTTGTGTTCCATAGACACAAAGAGAAAGAACTGACAAAAGGGAGTTTTGAGTACTCAGGGTCCTTAAAGGAAACTGATGTCACAATCAAGGCAAATGATTTTGTATGTCTTCATCAGCAGGGTTTGCTAACACTCCTAGACCTCAAAGTTGGGTTGAAGAAGCAGCCACATGAATGACATGTGAGCTTTAAGTAACTCATCAGGTAGAACTGCCCATTCCAGGAAGTTCTGGCTTTTGATGGACAGAGGTAATCAACCAAGGCAAACCTATAGGAGGGGACCACGTCACACAATGTTAGGGTCTGTAAACAAGTAAGGATGGCGCCTGGCATTTTGCCAGAGGGAGTGGTTTGTGAAGTAAGCCAGTGAGCCATTAAGTGTAGAGATTCCTTATTGGTTGACTGCTGTATCTAGTTTATGCTAATTAAGATAAGCTGCGTGGAATGTATATATACCCCTCCTGTCCTACAATAAATGGCTCCCACTCCTGCTGTATCAATCTACACAAGTTTCTCGTCACCCCCCCCCCTCCCCGGTTATTTTGCTGCAGCCGGGCTGCAGAAGATGGTGTCCCGTACGGGGAGCCCCAGGACACTCGGGGGTAAGTGACGGGGAAAAAAAAAGCTGCCCGTCCATAAATAGGACGGGAGCAAATCTGCTCGTCCCTAGGCAGATAGGGCGAGAGGAAAAATGGCCATTTTGAGAAAATGGAGAAGATTGATACAGTATGTTTGTGTCTTGTTTTGTCTTGAAATGTTGTATTGTCTTTATGATGAAAATATGGAAGGGGTGAGAAGTAAATTGATAAGGGAAGGAGGCACCCCAGTGGAGCCAAGAATACTTAGGGCATGTGTTGATAAGAGCCCAGGAACTCGAGTCAGAAAGAAAAAGAAAGTTCAGCAGAAGAAGGATTATCAGGAAAAAAAGTTGCAGCAAAAGGCTATTACTGAATACATTTCGTTACCGGAGGGTGCAGGAATCAGTGAGGCGGCCGCCACGTGCGCGAGCCAGTCATGGCGCAGCAAGGGCTTTCCAAGCTGCAGCAGCCCGCTCTTCCCCGCCCCCCACCCGGGGAGCAGGATGCCACTGCGAGACCCCAAATCCAAACCTGACCCGGAGGCACAGTCTCGAAGGCTCTTGCTCCCTGTGCCCAGTGGCAGTTTGAGTCCGGGACACTCCCCGGACTCTCCCGGGGGCCATCTGGGGCTGCCCGGGATGCTGCAGGCAAAGACAGGTGTCCCTGATGTTTGATCATTTCCAAGGCCAGTAACTACAATGGTTCTCCCACACCTGGAAGCTAATGAGTAATGAGCACTGTTAAGGCTTATTTCAAATGTAAAAAACCTTGAGATAATGTACTAAGTCGTTCAGAAGGTTGTTTTCTTAGTGGAATGCTACAGGATTTTCTTTAGCATCATTGCTGGAGTTCCTGCCTTCGTCCTAGTTCCGGTGAGGATGAGGGTGGAAGAATTTCCAGTGTTGCTGAGAACCAGACGAAACTTTGGCTGAGAAACGAACGAGACTTCGGAGCTGTTGATGCTTCTGCTGCTACAGCTTAGGCTAGCTGCCTGAAGAAACTACCTGGACTGTGATTTAAGCTAGCTGCCCGCAGAACTTACCTGGACTGTGAACTTACCTGGACTGTGATTTACCTGGACTGTGAGTTAATCTATTGAGACACTGCTTTACCTGGACTGAGACAACAAACTGTAATGTACAACAAATTGTAACTCGGGTATCTTTGCTAATGGTGTCATTGCTGGTATAATTTTTCCAAAGGCTTCTTACTTGGAGCCATCAATTGGCTTGGTATCGTGGCATTTTTTTTTTTATTGGTTGTTCACAACATTACAAAGCTCTTGACATATCATATTTCATACATTAGAATCAAGTGGGTTATGAACTCCCATTCTTACCCCAAATACAGATTGCAGAATCACATCGGTTACACATCACATTTTTACATACTGCCATATTAGTGACTGTTGTATTCTGCTACCTTTCCTATCCTCTACTATCCCCCCTCCCCTCCCATCCCATCTTCTCTCTCTACCCCATCTACTGTAATTCATTTCCCCCCATGTTTGTTATCCCTTTCCCTCATAACCTCTTATATGTAATTTTGTATAACAATGAGGGTCTCCCTCCATTTCCATGTGATTTCCCTTTTTTTCTCCCTTTCCCTCCCACCTCATGTCTGTTTAATGTTAATCTTTTCTTCCTGCTCTTCCTCCCTGTTCTGTTCATAATTGCTCTCATTATATCAAAGAAGACATTTGGTATTTGTTTTTTAGGGATTGGCTAGCTTCACTAAGCATAATCTGCTCTAGTGCCATCCATTTCCCTGCAAATTCCGTGATTTTGTCATTTTTTAGTGCTGCGTAATACTCCATGGTGTATAAATGCCACATGTTTTTTATCCATTCATCTATTGAAGGGCATCTGGGTTGATTCCACAGTCTAGCAATTGTGAATTGTGCTGCTATGAACATCGATGTGGCAGTATCCCTGTAGTGTGCTCTTTTAAGGTCTTCAGGGAATCGTCCGAGAAGGGCAATAGCTGGGTCAAATGGTGGTTCCATTCCCAGCTTTCCCAGGAATCTCCATACTGCTTTCTAAATTGGCTGCACCCGTTTGCAGTCCCACCAGCAGTGTACAAGAGTACCCTTTTCCGCACATCCTCGCCAGCACTCATTGTTGTTTGACTTCATCATGGCTGCCAATCTTACTGGGGTGAGGTGGTATATTAGGGTGGTTTTGATTTGCATTTCCTTGACTGCTAGAGATGGTGAGCATTTTTTCATGTACTTGTTGATTGATTGTATGTCCTCCTCGGTGAAGTGTTTGTTCATGTCCTTGGCCCATTTGTTGATTGGGTTATTTGTTTTCTTATTGTCTAATTTTTTGAGTTCTTTGTATACTCTGGATATTAGGGCTCTATCTGAAGTGTGAGGAGTAAAAATTTGTTCCCAGGATGTAGGCTCCCTATTTACCTCTCTTATTGTTTCTCTTGCTGAGAAAAAACTTTTCAGTTTAAGAAAGTCCCATTTGTTGATTCTTGTTATTAACTCTTGTGCTATGGGTGTCCTATTAAGGAATTTTGAGCCCGACCCCACAATCTGTAGATGGGAGCCAACTTTTTCTTCTATCAGACAGAGAGTCTCTGATTTGATATCTAGCTCCTTGATCCACTTTGAGTTGACAATTGTGCATGGCGAGAGAAAGGGATTCAGTTTCATTTTGTTGCATATGGATTTCCAGTTTTCCCAACACCATTTGTTGAAGATGCTATCCTTCCTCCATTGCATGCTTTTAGCCCCTTTATCAAATATAAGATAGTTGTAGTTTTGTGGATTGGTTACTGTGTCCTCTATTCTGTACCATTGGTCCACCCACCTGTTTTGGTACCAGTACCATGATGTTTTTGTTACTATTGCTCTGTAGTATAGTTTGAAGTCTGGTATCACTATACCGCCTGATTCACACTTCCTGCTTAGCATTGTTTTTGCTATTCTGGGTCTTTTATTTTTCCATATGAATTTCACGATTGCTTTATCTATTTCTACAAGAAATGCCATTGGGATTTTGATTGGCATTGCATTAAACCTATAGAGAACTTTTGGTAATATCGCCATTTTGACGATGTTAGTTCTGCCTATCCATGAACAAGGCATATTTTTCCATCTTCTAAGATCCTCTTCTATTTCTCTCTTTAGGGTTCTGTAGTTTTCATTGTATAGGTCTTTCACCTCTTTTGTTAGGTTGATTCCCAAGTATTTTTTTTTTTTGAGGATATTGTGAATGGAGTGTTTTTCCTCATTTCCGTTTCAGAAGTTTTGTCGCTGATATACAGAAATGCCTTTGATTTATGTGTGTTGATTTTATATCCTGCCACTTTGCTGAATTCACTTATTAGTTCTAGTAGTTTTTTTGTAGACCCTTTTGGGTCTTCTAGGTATAGAATCATGTCATCCGCAAATAGTGATAATTTAAGTTCTTTTTTTCCTCTTTTTATGCCTTTAATTTCTTTCGTCTGTCTAATTGCTCTGGCCAGTGTTTCGAGAACTATATTGAATAGAAGTGGTGATAGGGGGCATCCCTGTCTTGTTCCAGATTTTAGAGGGAATGCCTTCAATTTTTCTCCATTCAGAATGATGCTAGCCTGAGGCATAGCATAGATAGCTTTTACAATGTTGAGGTAAGTTCCTGTTATCCCTAGTTTTTCTAATGTTTTGAACATAAAGGGATGCTGTACTTTGTCAAATGCTTTTTCTGTGTCTATCGAGATGATCATATGGTCCTTATCTTTAAGTCTATTGATGTGGTGAATAACATTTATTGATTTCCGTATATTGAAACATCCTTGCATCCCAGGGATGAATCCTACTTGATCATGGTGCACAATTTTTTTGATGTGCCTTTGTATCCGATTCGCCAGAATTTTATTGAGGATTTTTGCATCTAGGTTCATTAGAGATATTGGTCTGTAGTTTTCTTTCTTTGAGGTGTCTTTGGTTTCAGAATCAGGGTGATGTTGGCCTCGTAGAATGAATTTGGCAGAGCTCCCTCTTTTTCTATTTCCTGAAATAACTTGAAAAGTATTGGTATTAATTCTTCTTTAAAGGTTTTGTAAAACTCCGCTGTATACCCATCCGGTCCTGGGCTTTTCTTGGTTGGAAGTCTTTTGATTGCTTCTTCTATTTCATCTATTGATATTGGTCTGTTTAAGTTGTGAGTTTCCTCCTGACTCAGTCTGGGCAAATCATATGACTTAAGGAATTTATCGATGTCTTCACTATCTTCTATTTTATTGGAATATAGGTTTTCAAAATAATTTCTAATTGTTTTCTGTATTTCTTAAGTGTCTGTTGTAATATTGCCTTTTTCATCCTGTATGTTAGTAATTTGAGTTCTCTCTCTTCTTCTCTTTGTTAGTATGGCTAGGGGTCTGTTGATCTTATTTATTTTTTCAAAGAACCAACTTTTTGTTTTGTTAATTTTTTCAATAGTTTCTTTTGTTTCAATTTCATTGATTTCTGCTCTGATTTTAATTAATTCTTGCCTTCTGCTACATTTGCTATTGTTTTGCTCTTCCTTTTCTAGGGCTTTGAGATGAAGAGTGAGCTCATTTATTTGTTGGTTTTTCCTTTTTTTGAGGAATGACCTCCAGGCGATGAATGCGACAAATCCTCTGAAACAGAAATGAGGACAACAACTCCATTCACAATATCCCCCCAAAAAATAAAATACCTGGGAATCAATCTAACAAAAGAGGTGAAAGACCTATACAATGAAAACTACAGAACCCTAAAAAGAGATATAGAAGAAGACCTCAGAAGATGGAAAAATATACCCTGCTCATGGATAGGCAGAACTAACATCATCAAAATGGCGATATTACCAAAAGTTCTCTATAAGTTCAATGCTATCCCAATCAAAATCCCAACAGCATTTCTTGTAGAAATAGATAAAGCAATCAGGAAATTCATATGGAATAATAAAAGACCCAGAATAGCAAAAACAATGCTAAGCAGGAAGTGTGAATCAGGCGGTATAGTGATACCAGACTTCAAACTATACTACAGAGCAATAGTAACAAAAACAGCATGGTACTGGTACCAAAACAGGCGAGTGGACCAATGGTACAGAATAGAAGACACAGTAACCAATCCGCAAAACTACAACTATCTTAATTTGATAAAGGGGCTAAAAGCATGCAATGGAGGAAGGATAGCATCTTCAACAAATGGTGCTGGGAAAACTGGAAATCCATTTGCATCAAAATGAAACTGAATCCCTTTCTCTCACCATGCACAAAAGTTAACTCAAAATGGATCAAGGAGCTCGATATTAAATCAGAGACACGGCGTCTGATAGAAGAAAAAGTCGGCTATGATCTACATACTGTGGGGTCAGGCCCCAAATTCCTCAATAGGACACCCATAGCGCAAGAGTTAACAACCAGAATCAACAAATGGGACTTACTCAAACTAAGAAGTTTTCTCTCAACAAAAGAAACAATAAGAGAGATAAACAGGGAGCCTACATCCTGGGAACAAATCTTTACCCCACACACTTCAGATAGAGCCCTAATATCCAGAGTATACAAAGAACTCAAAAAATTAGATAATAAGATAACAAATAACCCAATCAACAAATGGGCCAAGGACCTGAACAGACACTTCTCAGAGGAGGACATACAATCAATCAACAAGTACATGAAAAAATGCTCACCATCTCTAGCAGTCAGAGAAATGCAAATCAAAACCACCCTAAGATACCATCTCACTCCAGTAAGATTGGCAGCCATTAAGAAATCCAACAACAACAAGTGCTGGCGAGGATGCGGGGAAATGGGTACACTTGTTCATTGTTGGTGGGACTGCAAAATGGTGCAGCCAATTTGGAAAGCAGTATGGAGATTTCTTGGAAAGTTGGGAATGGAACCACCATTTGACCCAGCTATTCCCCTCCTCGGTCTATTCCCTAAAGACCTAACAAGAGCATGCTACAGGGACACTGCTATATCGATGTTCATAGCAGCACAATTCACGATAGCAAGATTGTGGAACCAACCTAGAAGCCCTTCAATAGATGAATGGATTAAAAAAATGTGGCATTTATACACAATGGAGTATTACTCTGCAATAAGAAATGACAAAATCATAGAATTTGGAGGAAAATGGATGGCATTAGAGCAGATTATGCTAAGTGAAGCTAGCCAATCCTTAAAAAACAAATGTCAAATGTCTTCTTTGATATAAGGGGAGTAACCAAGGACAGGGTAGAGACAAAGAGCTGGAGAAGAAGAATAACATTAAACAGGGATGATAGGCGGGAGGGAAAGTGAGAGTTAAGGGAAATTGCATGGAACTGGAAGGTGAGCCTCAGGGTTATACACAATTACATATAAGAGGAAAGGAGGAGTAGGAGAAAAATTATATAAGTGGAAGAAACGATTTATAGTAGAGGGGATGGAGAGAGAGTAGGGGAGGGGAGGGGAGGGGAGGGGTGAGGGGACAGTGGAGAATGGGATAGACAGCAGAATACATCAGTCACTAGAAAGGCAATTTGTAAATCAATGGAAATGTAACTGATGTGACACAGCAATCTGTATACGGGGTAAAAATGGGAGTTCATAACCCACTTGAATCAATCTGTGAAATATGGTATAATAAGAACTATGTAACGTTTTGAACAACCAACAATAAAATAATTAAAAAAAAAAAAACTGCTTTCATTGTGTCCCATAGATTCCGATATGTTGTGTCTGTATTTTCATTTATCTCTAAGAATTTTTTGACTTCCTCCTTTATGTCTTATGTAACCCATTGATCATTCAGTAACGTATTGTTCATTGTCCATGTGATGTAGGATTTTTCCTTCCTTCTTTTATCATTGATTTCCAGTTTCATTCCATTATGATCTGATAAAGTGCATGGTATTATCTCTACCCCTTTATATTTACTGAGGGTTGCCCTATGGCATAATATATGATCTATTTTTGAGAAGGTTCCATGTGCTGCTGAGAAAAAAGTATATCCACTTGATGATGGTTGATATATTCTATATATGTCAGTTAAGTCTAGGTTATTGATTGTGATATTGAGGTCAATAGTTTCTTTATTCAACTTTTGTTTGGAGGATCTGTCCAATGGTGAGAGAGGTGTGTTGAAGTCACCCATGATTATTGTGTTGTGGTCTATTTGATTCTTGAACTTGAGGAGAGTTTGTTTATGAACGTCGCAGCGCCATTATTTGGTGCAAAAATATTGATAATTGTTATGTCTTGTTGGTGAATGGTTCCTTTTAACAGTATATAATGTCCTTCCTTATCCCTTTTGATTAACTTAGTCTTGAAGTCGATTTTATTCGATATGAGAATGGCCACCCCTGCTTGCTTACGAGGACCGTGTGCGTGGTATATTTTTTCCCAACCTTTTACCTTGAGCCTGTGTATGTCTTTTCCAATCAGATGTGTCTCCTGGAGGCAGCATATTGTTGGATTTGTTTTTTTAATCCATGTTACCAGGCTATGTTGCTTTATTGGAGAGATTAAGCCATTAACGTTTAGAGTTACTATTGATATATGGTTTGTACTTCCTGCCATGTTTGATTATTTATCTCTTTTTTTTTCTAATTTAGTTTGTTTCTCCATGATTAGCTTTCCCCCCATCCTCTGTCTTTACCGAGGCACTTCCCGCTGATGGTTTTGGTTATTGTTTTCCATTTCTTCCTCGTGTAGAGTTTTGCTCAAGACGCTTTGCAATGCTGGATTTTTGGCTACAAATTCTTTTAGCTTTTGTTTATCATGTCGTATCTGAAGCTTAATTTTGCTGGATACAGAATTCTTGGTTGGCATCCATTGTCTTTTAGTGTTTGAAATACGTTGTTCCAGGATCTTCTCACTTTCAGCGTCTGTGATGAAAAATCCGTTGTTAACCTTATTGGTTTACCCCTAAATGTAATCTGCCTCTTTTCTCTTGTAGCTTTTAATATTTTCTCTTTGTTCTGTATATTGGATATCTTCATAACAATGTGTCTTGGCGTTGGTCTACTGTGATTTTGTGTGCTCGGTGTCCTGTATGCATCTACAATTTATATATCTGTTTCCTTTTTTATTTCTGGACAGTTTTCTGTAATTATTTCATTCAGCAAGTTACTCATTCCCTTGGCATGAATCTCTGTGCCTTCCTCTATCCCGATGACTCGTAAGTTTGGTTTTTTTAAGTTATCCCAAATCTCTTGGATGTTTTTCTTGTGATTTTTTACCAGCCTATCTGAGTTGGCTAGACTCTTTTCAAGATGATATATTTTGTCTTCATTATCTGACGTTCTGGCTTCTACTTGCTCCACTCTGTTAGTGATACTCTCGATTGAGTTTTTAATTTGGTTTATCGTTCCCTTCATTTCTAGAATTATTTTTTGATTTTTTAAAATAATCTCTATCTCCTGATAGAGATGCTTAACTTCTTCTTTTATCTGTTTATGTAATTCATTTTCAATGTGATCTTTAAGGTTCCTTTCCATCTGTCTAAGGTGTTCCTTGAGTTCTTTATATGGCCATTTTTCTGATGACTCCAGGTCCTCCTGAATATTTAGGCTGTCCTTCATTGTTTGTACTCCTTTTCTTCCTTGCTTTTTTATGCTCATGATACTTCTTGTTCTGTTTGACTGCTGAGTTACTGTTTACTCTAATAAATTTATTTGATGCTTGGGAGGAGAGGTATTAGAAGGGAAGGGAAGAAGTCACTAAAGAGAGTGAGTGTAGGCAGGTAGAATTCAAGAAAGGGGGAATAAGAAAATTGAAAAGAAATGAAAAGACAAAAGAAAAAAAGTGAAAAGAAAGAAAGAAAAAAACGAAAAAATAAAAATTTAAAACAAAAAAAAATTATGATAATGAAAAAATGGAAATTGAAGTTTAAAAAATAATAGTAATAATAATAGAATAAAAAGAATTTAAAAAATTGAAACCATTAATAAGAAAGTTAAAGAACAACAACAACATCAACTACAAAAAGTGAGAATAAAATAAAAAAATACTAATAATAATCATTAAAATAATAATAATAATAAATGCAGTCATAGAGCTCGATTAACTTCTCTTCCAGTAGGTGGAGCTATGCCCACTGGGCCAGGCTTCTCCTCTTGATAGGTGGGAACCAATCACTGTGCCTTAGCTCTTCTTCCCAGACTGTGCAGGTCTCCAGTCCTGAGTGCCTAGGTCCTTCTCTTGTGGTTCCTCAATCCAGGCCCCACTCACCTGTGCCGCTTACCACAATTCTGGCTACACGCCGGGTCTGCTGCTCCTGGGAGCCCTGTTTTCATGGATGCCTGGGCACACCCTTTCTGTTTGCCTCCCTCGGACCCTAAGTTTGTAGGGCTTGGGGCTGAGGACCCCCAGCGAATTTGTTTGCCCTCAGGTAGCAACTCCCCTGGTAGCTGGTGCAAGGGACCTCTGTTGTCAGCACTGGTGGGAGCGATAGCCAGGGGTTCTGCGCTGCTAGTCCCACGTCACTCCTGATTCCCTGGGTCTGGCTATGGTGCTCAGTTGGCTTTTACCTCTGTGAGATCAGGTGGGCCGACTAGTTATTTCAGCGGGATCGTTAGTGCTGAGTCACGAGAAGCGGGCGAACCGGGGCTTGAATGCAGCAGATTCGTGGTCAGTGTGTGTTTTCTGAGGGGCCCAAAGTGTACGCCTTAGCTCCACGTCAGCTCAGCATTGCCTAGTGATCCTGAGCAAACATGCTTTAGATAATTTACAGCTCCCTATGCCCGCTCAGTTGAAGAGGTCAGAGACTTGATCTCTCCACACCTGCCGCCATGTTAGACCTCCTCAATGATATTCATGTTACCCTTACAGTTTCCTGGCATAAGCAAGATCTTGGGGTTATACAAACTGCTGCTTTTGTTTCCAGTCCAGTTTTCTAGAACTGAAACCCTGCTGCCTTCGCCTCCACCTCTGGGCTGCGCTCTTGGGCGCCGCGCTTGTCCGTGACCTTAGCAGCGCCGCCACGGCCTCCGCTGCTCCTCGGCCCGGTGCCTAGCTCCCGGGGCCCAAGCGGCTGCCGCCGCGGCTCTCCAGCCCCCTCCTCCGGAGCACGGGTCCCCTCGCAGGGGGATGCTGAACGACCCCAGAGCAGGCTCTGCCCCAAGGTGCAGCGGTGAACAGGCGACCGAGGCGCTTGAGGCCGTGATCCAGCCTTCGGAGGACAGGGCTCGGCACGCAGCCCAGTTCCAGTCTCTAGATGCGGCAGCTGGACCCTGTAGACATAGCCATCAAGACAGCATGCAGAAAGTAAATGGCGGCTCCCGCGGAGTGGATTTTCGGCCCTGAAACCACAGCCCAGCCAACAATCCCAATCCACTAACTCTCCCTGTATAGACAATATTAAAAAAAAAAAAAAAGGCGGGGTGTACTGAGCTTTCTTTGCCTCAGGTACTTACAATCCACTGCTGATTACCCATTCAGCTTCTCTGCCGGGAGCGAAGTGAAAGAGGAAGCAGATGGGCGCAAAGCGCCCGCGGCTCTGAGCAGGAAAGTGTCCGGGAGCCAAGCGTCTCTTTTTCAATCTCTTTGTTTTTTTCTGCTGCTTGGCAGGGTGGTCCACTACAGATTAATGGTGAAAGGAGCTCTAACAAGCTGCGCGAAGTCTCGATTAAACCCGCTGCTCTGAGCACCAGGCTCAGCACTTCAGCAACCCCCGTACGCAGCGGCCATCTTTTTTCCCAAAAATGTTTTTGATCACAGTAAAATGTGAATATGTTTAATAATGCTGTAGAAATTAAAGAATTTTACTAGAAAGAGGTGAAAGAAGCTCAGGAGGTGTTCAAGGATCAGGGGAGGTTACGGAGGCACAGAAGCATCGATACAGCATGGAGACCAGGCTGAGCTGTGCCAAGAACTAAGACATGTGGTGGCCTGACTCGGTATCGTGGCATTTTATATCCTCCCTTTCTGTTTGTAGCAGATTATTTATGGTGTTTGTGTAAAAATGACTATGGTCGTTATTTAAATTAAACAAAAGGGGGGAATGTTAGGGTCTGTAAACAAGTCAGGATGGCGCCTGGCATTTTGCCAGGGGGAGTGGTTAATGTTAAGGTCTGTAAACAAGTCAGGATGGCGCCTGGCATTTTGCCAGGGGGAGTGGTTTGTGAAGTAAGCCAGTGAGCCATTGAGTGTGGAGATTCCTTATTGGTTGACTGCTGTATCTAGTTTATGTTAATTAAGATAAGCTGTGTGGAATGTGTATATACCCCTCCTGTCCTACAATAAACGGCTCCCACTCCTGCTGTATCAATTTTCACAAGTTCCTTGTCATCCCCCGGTTATTTTGCCCAGCCAGCCGGGCTGCAGCAACACAATCTCTCCTCATTTGTCATTTTCTACTCAGGGCAAGAACAGCTTGTGATGGAGTCCACACATGCCATCTTCCTGGAACACACAGCTGAGAGGGGAAGGGCAGAGTCAAATTGCTGGGTTAAAGGAACCCATCCTCTATGAGACCCATATGCCACAGGGGAGGAGCACCAACCATAGGGATCATCTTTCCTGGTTCTGAGCTTCCTGTCTTTAGGGTCTTTAGGTTATATGCGATGCTCTTGCATTTATTTCCTTTTGTTGTTGTTTTTTTTTTAATCTAAGTTATAATAAGTGCTTTCTATTCTATTTTTATTATATGTAATAAAAACAACTTTGACTTAAGCAGAAAAATTCTGGCAACCAGAAAATATGAGAAGGAACTCTGACTGTGAAGTATCCACATAGTATCATCCATACAGAGTTCCTTCTGATGAAGCAAAGCCAGGATAACTCATATACCAGAATGCACATTTTTCATTCAACTGATTAGTAGGCTTATATATGAAGTATTTGCCGAGGAATATTACATACTTTTTGAATCATAAATTCACTGATTTTTTTGGAATAAAGAAGGCACCTATTACATGAAATATATAATAATCCCTAATCTCATAATTTCTGCAAAGACTGCCCCCATTTTCGTAAGCTGGGATTCAAATTTTACTGCTGCTATTTTTTTTTATTGTGTTAGAGGAATATTTAGACTTGGCAAACCCAAAATGTCAAGAAAAGGAGAAGTTTTACCAAGAGGTAAGACCTGGTAAAAGATGCACTGTAACCTGTAGAAAAAGTATTAAAAGTGATATGAGTTTATAAGGTTATGAAAATAAATGAATAGTAACACTGGGATCTGTAATTACAGAATAAGGGGGATTGGAGTGATAAAATTACCTTGAGAGATAACAAAAGCATGAGGAAGAGCAAGTTTCAATGTATTCCTGAAACAATTCCTAATAGAGCAGGTACTTCAGAAAGGAGGGAAGCCTGGTATAGAATTCAGAAGGAGTAAGATACCTGACTGGTATTTCTATATTGGATGCCAGTCTTGAATGCTGTAGGCATTGTTCAGTCTTTTTTTTGGGGGGGCCAGGTCTACAAAATTAGCCCAGGTGGGAACAAATTTGAAAAGATCCTCCCAAGGGATTTTATTCCACAGGATTCCTCAGTGGCCATCCAAATACAACAAGTACAAGAAGTAAAGTCAGTTTTCTGAAATTTGGAACTCATTTCCAGGTTCTTAATTCAACCCTGGTTTAATGGGGAATTGCTTAGGCTGTTCTGTTGGTAAGATGGATATTCAACAGTTTTATGACAGCATGTCCAAGCACCATGTTTGAACACTCTGAAAACAATCCTCTTTCTTGAATGTCCAGATTCCAGTGGCTTCTTCATGATCCCCAAAAATATTAAATTCAAATTGCTTACTCTAAGAATTCAGGACAAAAAAATCATCCTGACCAAGAATCCCAAATTGTACATTTTATGTTAGACACAAACTCAATGTAGTTAGTGTTGTCTCCTTGGAACAGTGGTTCTCAGCTGGGGGAAATGTTTGCCCCCTGCAGGTCATTTGGCTATGT
This sequence comes from Spermophilus citellus, assembly GCF_964194105.1. NCBI lineage: Eukaryota > Metazoa > Chordata > Mammalia > Rodentia > Sciuridae > Spermophilus > Spermophilus citellus. Next base: position 69,308,934 of record NC_138199.1, read on the forward strand.
CTGAAGACATCTGTGTTTGTCAGGACCTGGTAGAAATTGCAAAGGCTTGGTATGTGGGTAGGATAAGGCTAGGCTACTGACATCCACTGGTCAGAAGCCAGGGATGCTGCCAAACTTCTCCTAGTTCAAAGGTCAGCCTTAATAACAGAATGATCCAACCCAAATATCTCATAGTGCTGAGGCTGAAAACCCTCCCTTAGACACATTCTAAAATTGAAAAATACACTTCCAACACTCTCCCTACCTCTCTCAATATATGCAGTAACATCATTCTTTCTTCAACTTTCTAGTATTTTCCTAGCCATTCAATGGATTTCTTTTGTTTGCTGAAAAATGCCTTAAGTGTTTATAAAGAGTTTATCCACTCTAAGGATATCACTTTCTTCATATTAATATTACTTTCTGGAGTGAAGCCATCAGGGGATGCTGAAAATCTTATATCCATATAAATCAGAATGCTTTTAGGAGGAAAAAGAGAGATTTAAATCCTTGTCATTGAATGGATAGTGCTGAAATATATGGAGAATATGTCTTTTGTTTCTAAATATAGATGTTTTCAGATAAAGAATCAGATGAATCAGATTATATACTGGAATGTGGAAGTAGATTATACACTGAATGTCTCTGATAGTGCTGGCTAGACATTGGGAGGAACCCACCACTCTGGCTTGTTAAAGTGGTCCAGAACATTACTTTTAACTTGTATAGTAAGAGAATTACAATGCTAAGAGGAGCAGGGTAGGTATACCCCAACCCCAATATCCAGCCCCTGACAACTATGCCTTAAACTCTCAACTTTTTTACTATTTCCAGAAGAAATGGAGAAGCCCAGTCATCTTGCCAGTGTCATAGACTTTGCACAAGGAGTCCATGTGATTTGAGATACTATCTCCAGTTGGCTCACTTTCCTCCACATTTGCTTCTACCTAAGTATTTCTTCGAGGTTTCATGCTTCAATTTTCAAGGTATCTGGACTTGTCTCTGAAACTTCTCCAGATTCTGTCTGTTCCATTACTGAGCCCAGGAAGGACAAAATCACTAGAAACCCAATCCAATGGAGGTCTCTCTGGTACTAAGCATTACAGAGGGCTAAGTCCACTGCCCCTCCCTGCTCTGTGGGGGAGAAGCTCCCTGTTAACTGAGACACAAGAGTTATACTAATGATGTTCACAAAACACACACACACACACACACACACACACACACACACACGTTGTTTTTCTTTTCCACATTGAAGCTTTTCTAGGTGAGACACGTACTTGGAGTAATTATACTCCATGCTCCATCCTTCTCAACAAAAATTTCCAAAGAAAACAGTTGAAATCACACCACAGCCAGTGTCTGGATGGAGCTCTCTTGAGAATCAGGGAATAAGCAGTCATCTTTGTTGCGGGGAAAGAAGGTGATTATGTCCTACTCAGGGCCTTTAAATTGAGGGAGAAGGAACTCAGCTTATAATAAATCACTGTTGACACCCTCTCTAAAGACTTCATGCTTTCCCAAGCCAGAGGGAATGTTTAGCTGACCGAGAAGGAAACTCCAGCAATTTGGGCCATTATTTGCATGCACAGCCTTCCTTTGGAAGGTTCTGAAGGATTTTCCCTACACAGTCTGAACAAACTCCACAGAGAATAACTTCCCTACTGAAACAAAGATTGATTAATAACTTATTATCATATTTTACAGTTTGGACCTCGGAAAATGTGTAACGGCAGGAGGCCCTGTCTTCACCTCTCTTATTTTTAGCTTATGGACTGGTATTTAACTAAAAATTAAAAAAAAAATAGCCAGGGAAATGATTGAGGTGAGCAATCCTTCCTTCCATTCTCGGATATTTTTTTGATATTTTTTCTTCACCTTTTTCAAGTAAAAAATGACAAATTTTGATAAAATGTCATAGACTTTGCACATACAACTTGCCGTCTTATGTATTTACTGTCTCATTTGTGCCTCATCCAGTTTGTGAAGAAATGATGGCAATTTCTATGGACCCTACTTCTGGGGAAAGGGACCTCTGTGAAAGGTAATGATACATCTGTAAGAGGACCTGAGCCAGGACTTCACGTGAGCTTGTCCTCTTGAGTCAGTTCACTCTCAGGAGGAAATGTTCAATGAAGAGGATGTGTTTTGTTATTTTCGTTGTCTTGGGTGGTGCTTGCACTGAACCCAGGGCCTCGTGCACGTTAGACAAGTACTCTACTGTAGTCCTGAGGATGTTTCTTAGTTGACAGAATATAATATTATATTAATGATATTACATGGAACTTTTACAAAAGTCTCCAAGTGCTATTAAGCCTCCACCAGAGTACTTTTTTTCCTTCCATATCTGTCATTTCCAAATTTGTACTATCCTTAGGAAGTGAATCCCTTCAATTGTATTCAAAAGGATCGATCTCTATATTTTCAAGTGTTTGAATGTATGTCTGGATGAAACTCTAGTACATACACTTCAGGGACACATTCTTGAGCACTGGGGAGCTTTTGCTTGCCCTTCCAGATGTGATCTCCACCTGTGCCCTCTCCTTATTTTGTGGTCTGAGGGGTTGACCCAGAAAAAGTACTATGTTACCGTTGGCCTCAAGTTTCCAGTTGGTGTCAACCAATGGGAAGCCCTCGGACGAGGTTTTAAGGAGGGCAGAAAGTGAAGTTGAAATGGTTATCCCTCCAGCTCCCTCCTGCTGGTTGAGTCTGGATGGCCCCTTATCTCATCTGCAGGAGGTCTCCAAGAACTGCCCACTCTGGCTTCCAGGAATGACTCTGTTGCTCCAAAATCCCCATGGAACTGCCCATTTCTAAGTGGTTTCCCTAAACTCTGACCACATGCATGATACCAGATCTGCTTTAAAACATTCCTCAGATGACCCATAATGGATCCATCTCAATAAGGGCCCAGGAAAGAAAGGGCAGTTCCACTGGGTTTCCATGTCTGGATAGATTCCAAAATGATGATCCCAGGACTCTACCGTGCCTAAAAGTGTTGTCCACTGAGAAGGACTTCAGATATTCAAGGCATAACGGATGTGTTGGTTTCATTGCCCAAATGACAAAGAAATAACCAAGCAAAATGACCCTGCTCATTAAAGTTACTTTTTCTTTTTTTTTCCCCCCTGGGGGTGGGGGCATTGATACAGAATTAGTGGTAAATTAAATGTATATGAACAGGATTTAAGAGTTCTAAATTAGTAAAATTTACTTAAATAAAGAGCACTCCAGAGAGGAATAAGGATCAACAAGAATAATTAGAGGCCAGCTTGTATCAATATTTAAGTTTGCCTGTTTTCACTTAATGTGATATTAAGTGAATTAATTATGATGCCAGAACTTTAAGTATTTATGATGAAAAGCCCTTTTGGATAAATTAAAATTTAAATGATTATACATATTTGACATGTATAGAAATCCTACTGTTAATGTACTTAATGGTTTCTATTGAGCAGCTTACAAATGCAAACATTGCATTGAATTCTCATTTTATTCTTTTAATAAACAAACAAGCAAATATGTGAATTAATAGGTTTTTTTTAAAAAAAGTCTGATGTTAAGTAATATATATTTCCACTTGGAACAGTTAAATGTAGGACTCATGTGGCTTATTGAGCACTAATTATTATTTTCTCTTGGAACACACTGTGGCATTTTGGTGAACTATTTCAGAGCATTCCTAAGTATAGCCAATAGACTCCTATTAATATACTAGGATATTTTTAGCTTAGGCTTTAGTAGTTTGAAACCACAGTGCCTAAAGTGTCCCCATTTAGGGGGAATAGAAAATACTACATTCAAGTAAGTGTATGTCCATCTGCACATGTCTATCGAAGATCTTAGGCCTAATAAACAAGTCCTTGACTGACAAAGAGATCTGTCTATATTTAATTTTGTAAATTTCACAGAAATGTTTTTATCTACTAGAATTATGCTCTTATCTCCCTGGACTGTTTATAAAACACTGACCTGGGAATGGTATAAATTTAATATCTAAAGAAAAGGTGAATTGCCAAAGATGAAATGCACACTATGTACATCAAGCTCTGAGCAATGACACAGTAGAATGAGATGTGGCTGTCCCTTCACAATGATAACTTCCAAGTGTGATTTGCTTGGCTGGCACTTCCCTGTGATACTTTCCACATACCCGTGTGTGTGTGTGTGTGTGTGTGTGTGTGTGTGTGTGTGGTGTTTGCTTTTTCTCTGCATTCTACTCAGACAGTCATGGTAGCAAGCTGGGCAAGTTCTCCCACAAACAAGCTCAGCACTGCTAATCAATCACTCTTTGCACTTTGAGTGGAAACTACGTGTGAAAGGAACCATTTTTCCTCTTCTTCAGATAAGGGAATTGGAACAGGGTGAGTCAAATATCCATTCATGTGTTTTGAAATTTTGAAACCAGGAAAGCTAAAAACAGCAATTCTTGCCAGGTATTCCATTCTGGCAAACATACATTACCCAAGAGCTATTGATCACCAATTATTACCTATTTCATTTTGGCTTTCTAGCTTCTCATGACAAAATCCTGTACACTTCACACAACTCTTTCTTTGCAAAAGCTAATTCTTGAGACACCTTCATATTTCTAAAGAAAATCTAAGAAATACGAAAGATGACTCTTTGAATAATGAATTTCAGGCACTTCCCTCAAAATGACACCCACAAACTTCCTTCCTCAAAGATATTTGTTTTCACTTTACACCAGCTTTTCACAAAGTGTGCATAATAGGTGTTCACTGAGCAAGGAATCCATTTGGGAAAAAAAAAATACACATGCCAAAGGAAAGACGGAGCAAAATCTTAATAGGTTTGCACACCCCCTAATTTGTCTCCTTAGAAGATTTAATTTGTTGCTCCAGTCTGTGGGTTTCTGGGAGAATATAGGATGCGGCTGTTTCTGAACTCTCTCAAAGGTTTTCCCCTCCTGGAGTCTCTCCATTCCTCAGTAAACATAGCTTTAGGCTACAACAATGAGCTGATTATCCAATCTCAACAAGTTGGGAAGAAAACAAGGTAAATGGGTGGGGAAGATCATTAGTGTTAGGTGCAATTATACCACTAATTAATAACAGATAATATCCTGATGACCCCATAATGAGAGAACTAAAATACACAGCAGCAATTCATAGAGTCTGATGGTCTGGGGCCATATTGCCCAATGAACAGCTCTAGGAAGTTCAGTTCCGAGGATTGTCTGGGTTGAAAACAACAATGGCAAATATTTCTGTTCTTAAAGGATGACCTTTAGTCCACTACACACACACACAGGTGTGCACACACACACACACACACACACACAGAGGTAAGTAATAACACATGCACTAGTCAGGTAGACACTATTAACACTAAAATCAAATATACACAATATGCTATCAATAGATAAAGTAATATGGGTCAGTCCGCATGAAATCAGCATGCTATATTGTTACATAAATCAATCTTCTCCCCTTCCTCACTAGCCAAAATATTGTTAATATGTGTAACCCCGAGGTGAAGGCTCATGTATGTGGTCCAGAACACAGGCCCCAGGGGGCAAAAGGATTTAATGCATTTTCCTGTTTCGATTTAAAATATTCTGAAATCTCAATAAAATTTGCTGAAAGAGGCACTCATCAGCTATTTAGCAAGTTTGTTATTTGTAATTCATTTCCCTGTGATGATATGGATGAACAAGATTTCATTTTATTTGGTAAACAATGAGAGTGGTTCATATTTGAAAATGTTTCATGAGCTCAACTTTTCCACTTATCCTGTAAGAAAACACCAGTAAAGACTGCTCTGCTCTATGGACGACAGCTACCATCACTATACCTAAAAATATTAAAACATCTGTTTGTGGAGTGTGATAAGAAGAGTCTCACTCTAATTATCATGGTCCAGCATGGAGTCTCGTGAATTCACCCAGACTCTTCAGAAACCCCAATCACAAGTTAGACATAAATTGCTTCTGTGAGTAGAGTTCTCTACTTAAGATGCTTTGGGGTCTGGATCATTTGCTAACTCATTCCTGAGCTCACCTGACACATCTTTTCTCTCTGCTGTTATGGCCCCCATATTTCTAAGCATATGTATTTTATATTTAGGCCTCTTGGTGTTCTGGTTCATGTGAAAGGGTGCTATTTCTTTATTACAAGATCTCACATTTGTTTTACCCATCACAAGCGAATGTTAGTATGAATTAGGCCCTAGAGATGTAATATCATCTCTAAAAAGCTGCCCCAAAGACAGAAAGCTGAGAATCAAAAAGCACAATAAGAACCAAGGTACACAGTCTGAGTGCCCAGCATCATATTTCTTGCATGTGGCTATGTGAACAGGTCAGATTCACAATCCACTTTTTATCTTTTTATTTTTTATATTATATTGGTGCATTACAGTTGTACATAGTAGCAGGATTTGTCGTTACATATCTGTACATGCACACAATAGAACAATATCATGTGGCCAATATCCATCCCCGTATTCTTCCTTTACCTCTCCTCCTATCTCCCCTCGTTCTTTTCCTCTTCTCTGCTGATCTCCCTTCTATGTTCATGAGATGCCCGTCCACCTTTCTTTTTCCTTTTCTTCTTCAGCTGCCACTTATGAAAGCAGACATGGGACCCTTGACCTTCTGAGTTTGACTTATATTGCTCACTATAATGGTCTCAATTTCCATCCATTTTCCCACAATCCACTGTTTAAATGTGTGTCAAAAATATAGCTATTGTAGGCTGTCCTGGGAATGTTCAGGGCACAGTGATGTTGGGTTAGAGATGTCCACCCAGAACCTGCAGACTACAGCCAGCAGTATAGAAGGCTGAATAGTTCTGCCTTTTCCAACTCTTAACATCACATTTTTCAGAACAATAAATGTACCTGGAAGACCAGACTTTTGGTTGATTTTGGATGTGCAAATGTCTCCTAAACATCACTCATTACAGCAAAATAATCTGAGGTTGTGAAATTGTCAAAGAAATAATTTTTTTTAATTATATGTACCAGACTTTGAGGTAGCCAAAGGTAGCTAGCAATTAGATACAATCTATTCCTGAATGTGAAAAGCCCAACCACACCTCACTTTTGAGAACAGAAGTAATTAACAACTTGTGACCACCAGGGGTTTCTCTTCTGAGCCTAGCACCATGTCAAAAAGTCTATTGAAATGAGCATTTATTAGGCACTTTTAGTACCATGTCTGGCATGATACTAAACACATCACACTCAAAAGTTATCCATTGTTAGCATTCATTCATATTTGGAAGATTTTCTATAATATGTACACATTAAATTATTACTATAACAAACAATTGTTTTTAAATAGTAGGCTACTACACTTGTTTATTAAGGTGATAGGGCCAAATAAATATAGGAGTTTACGCTCCAGGTTATGAACATTTAGTCTATTGTTGGAGGCCACACTGCATGTGTTCAATAAAAACATACTCCGGAGAGATGTTCTAGAAAAGCAATTTATCTTTACTCTTAAAAACTCCAAATTAAAACTCTAAAATAAGCAGGTGCTGTGGCACCCACCTATAATCCCAGTGACTCAGGAGACTGAGACAGGAGGATCATGAGTTCAAAGTCAGCCCCAGCAATGGCGAGGTGCTAAGACACTCAGTGAGACCCTGTTTCTTAATAAAATACAAAACAGGACTAGGGATGTGGCTCAGTGGTTGAGTGCCCCTGAGTTCAATCTTCAGTAACAAGAAAGAAAGACAAAAAAAAGGAAAAACCTCCAAAGTAATCCAGCTGGACCTTCAGGAAAAACTTAAGGTGAACTAATACCAACTGGTTTCATTCGTCCACTTTAGTATTCTGTGACAGAGCACCAAGTATTTTAAGGGTCTCTCCATAGAACCTGGAAGGCAATCCTTGGGCAGTTCAGTGACTTTATGTAAGTGGACAGGACTATGGGAGACACCCTATTTTCATTAGCGTTTTCACTGCTATGACCACAAGATCTGACAAGTACAATTTTAAGAAGAAAAGTTCTATTTGGGAGGGCTCATAGTTTCAGAGGTCTTTGTCCATAGACAGCCAGCTCCATTCCTCAGGGCTTAACATAAGGCTGAATATCACGGCACAAGAGTATGGTGGAGGGAAGAGGCTCACATGATGATCAGGAAGACAATTCACTCTTCAGAAACAAAATATATATCCCAAAGACACACCCCTAATAACCCATCTCCTCTAGCCACATCCTTCCAGCCTAGAGTTACCGTTCAGTTAATCCCTATCAGGGGATTAATTTACTGATTGATTCAAGGTTCTCGTAACTCAGTTATTTCTCCTCTAAACCTTCTTGTTCAAGAGATTTTGGGGGGACACCTCACACCCAAAATGTAACCACCCTTTATGGAAAACCAACCATTACCACTGTCAGAAAATGCTTTGATTAAGCCCTTCATCCAGTGTTCCCAGACTATTCTGATCATTACTCAGGTGCTCAACTGACTTGCTTCATGGGCTTTCCAGGAGTCCAACAGGTAGCTGACCTAGAATAGCATCAGAGACCAACTCTGTGAACCAATGACATAGTCCCGCTGAGGTCCCAGATTGTCCATACCAAAATACACCTGCGATGTGCATGCCTCTGCTCAGACACGCTTTTCATGCAGTGTGTGTTGAAATGCCATCCAGCTGGCACAAGCTCTGCTTACCACACTGCCTTGACTTGGGTTGGGGCACATTCTACTTGAGTTGTGCAAGCCACAAACATTATTGCATAAATCAGGAGCCTCATAAATTGCTGATCCTTAGGTAACCTGGTGGTCTCTGTGCACATCACAGGCTGAATGAGACTTTTTCCTGGCTTCCTTGGGAAATAGCAAAGCAAACTTCCTCAGTGTTTCTTAGTTGAAGGCAGAAAGAAATCACCTACTAAGATGAGTCTTAATGAGCAAAACCTCTCTCTATAGCTAACCTTAGAGATTATACACTCTTCTAAAAGTATGTATGCAAGTTGATATATTATTGAGGCCATCTTGAGGTTGCTTAGAGACAACCCAGAAGCTGCTAAGTTGGAAGATGATGTTCTTTGTCAAGATCACATCACTTTATACGTTTTGCTTCATTCACATCTTTTTGAAACCAATACACTTGCCCCTTTCCAACTGCAAAAGACGAGGCATTTATCTTTTTTTACATATTACCTTCCTACCTTTTCTGAGAGATATTTAAACTGGAAGGCATTTTGCTTATTAGACAAACATGTTTTTATGAAATTTACTATATTTTCAATTGTCTGGCTTGTGGATCACCATGAGCATCACCATGTTGAAGAGAGTTAAAGAGAAAGAAGTGGCACAAGATGATGAACCAAAATTACAAGGTGAGATTTTTGAATTCTTTTTCTTTCTTCATTGACTTGGCAATTTTTTAAAAAGTGCCACAGGTGATGTTCAGGATTGAGATTTTTAGGAAGAAAACAAAGAAAATGAGATGTTTGTTTTGTTTACAAGGTGTTTCAGTCAATTTTTTTTTTCCTGTGGTGACTAAAAGGACCCAGACAGAACAATTATAGAGTAAGATATGTTTATTTGGGGGCTCATGATTTCAGAGGTCTTAGTCCATACAAGGCTGGCTCCATTCCTTTGGGCTGGAGGTAAGGTAGGACATCATGGCAGAAGACTCTGTTGGAGAGAAGCAGCTTACATGCTGATCAGAAGCAGAGAGAGAGAGAGAGTCCCCTCCCCAGATACAAATATATACCCCAAACCACACCTCAATCCCCATCACCTCCAGCCACACACCAGCATTTTAGATAATCCCATCAGGAATCAATTTGCTGATTAGCTTAAGTCTATGACCCAGTCATTTCTCCTCCAAACCTTTTCACATTGTCTTATACGCGAGGTTTCCAGGAACACCACATCTAAACCCTAACACAAGGGATGCTACAGGAGAGATGTCACATATCAACAAACATGGTAGGAAGTCATTGAAAAAGTGGGTACACATGAAAACTGCAGCGTTTGCTCACGCTCACAGGGGCAGGGACAATTTTGCAGAGGAGGTTTGCATTTTTATCACACCCTCAGAAGATCATCAATATTTTGGGATAAGAAGTGCACTGGGTAATTATTTGGCTTAGGAAGGTTCAGTATGTTTATTAAATAGATCAGAGTAGGTATGTGAGTCTGACAGAGAGAACATGAAGGCAGATATCTCCATGGTCAGTAATGTTAGCCCATGCGGCACTGTAGAAGTGGAAAGCAACGTGGTCTAAGGAAGAATGAAAGGGAAGATAAGACCAAGAAGATCTGGTAAAATATTATAAGTCGATTAGAGACATGAACCTGAGCCATTCCCAAGAGCAATTCCGAGCTTTCCAACCTGGCGGTGTGGTGGAAGAATGGTATGCCGCACGAGATCTAGAACCAAGACAATAAATTGATATGACCCAGACAGAAGGAAAATATGCATTCACTTTTAATTTTTTTTACCATATTTGTTATGCCTGTTAGGTGGTGATGGGTAATTTATCGGATATTTGTGTTTGTGGAACCTACAGTTGGGGTAGGTGTCAGAATTTGAGAATCTGAAGCACAATTCCAAACCATGGGACTAAGAAAGATCACTTTCTCTCAGATTTGGCTATATCAAAAATTATAATACCACAATTGGATATTTTTTTGCTCATTTATCTTTCTGATCAAAAGAGTGAAAGAGATTTTACTTCTGAGATGAAGCAGATGAATGTCTTTCTATTCATCCAAAATGCAACCAAAAGCCCTGGATATTATGTATATATCATGAACAGAAATAGACTCCAAAAGACAGAGAGAAGAAAGTAGACTAAACATGAATCTTGGGACATAGGAACAGCAAAGAGGTGAGCTCCTTAGGTTTTCTGTGTGTTTTGTATATACTCGCAGCTTTACAAGCCAGCAATCCAAAACACTTAAGTGTACAAGGGAAAGGAACCCAAATAAATGCCTGTTCTCTAGTCAAAGGGAAACTGGTATGAAAAATGCTTTTACCCAATAGCCACTGTACTCCAAGAACCACACAGTATACTGTACTCTTACCTCCGGTGCCACAACAAAGCTGTATGGGGAAGCCGGAACTTTGACCAGAATGGAATGAGGCACCTGGAATCTCCTGGGGAGGTCAGAAAAGGCCAAGAATAGAGCCAAGAGGTTCACCCCCCACCAGGGACAAACAAGCCCTGCTCTTCCTGGTGGTGTTTGAGGAGATCACAGGAAGATCCTGGATGTTTACCCCTCACACCAGTAAGAAAACTAAATGTGCCCCTGGGGAGTTCTCATGGAGGGTTAACAGGGGACAAGACTTTCCCTACTGCCTGGTAATGATGCAGCACCCTACCCTTTGGTGTCAATGGAGGCCATGGATGAAGCCCCAGCAAAGCACTTACACTTTCCCCAAAAGGATACGAATGAGAGAGCCTAGCAGGGACACAGAAGTCCCCACTCACCCACCAGTAACAAGGACCCGCCAAGCATAAACCTTGGGGTATCAATGCAAAGTGAGGGGAAAATCAACTTTTGCCTTCATCTGGTGGTAAAGAGGTAGAATGCCCCCACTTCTCCAGGGTTTCAAGGCTGGCTCAGCATTGGAAAAAAATTAATATTGTTATACTATGTACATTAGTATGAATGTGTAACAGAGAATCCCAACATTTTGATAAAATCCAGCCCCATATAACTAGAAATATAATCTAGGAATAGGGGGTGAGCGCCTAAAACTCGATATTGTCAAGACATCCATTCTTCCCAAGTTATCTATAGATTCAAATAAAGTCTCAATTAAAATTCTAGTAAGTTATTGTGTGGATATAAAAAAAAGGATTCTAACATTTATATGGACAGGGATAAGATCCGAAATAGTCAACAAGATATTGAAAAAAGAAAAGAAAGAAAGAAAAAGAAAAAATCTGAAGGGCTGATGCTACCTGACTTTAAGACTGACCTTAAAGCAGCAGTCAACTTGTTCTCCACAAACAAGCCACTGCAACATCTTGCAGCACATATAGTCTTTTCAGAAAAGAGTGCTGAATCAACAAGCCGTCCACATTAAGAAAGTGACCCTAGACTCAGATCTTAGAGCCTTTATAAAAATCAACTCAACAGGGTTCATAAAAAATGAATGTAAAACACAAAACCAAAAATCTCCCAGTAGATAAAAATTAGAAGGAAACCCTAGATGACCTTGGACATGGTGATGACTTGTTCCATGTGATACCAAATGTATAATCTGTAAAATACATCAAGTTAAAAACTCTGCAAAAGACAACATCAAGAGAAATGGGAAGACAATCCTCATGTGACCCTCTGCACATATGAATTTGGTAGCTTAGATGAAATGGATCAATACCTCCAAAACCAAAAACTAAAACACTCATCTAATATGAAACAGATCATTTTAATAGCTCAATAATCATTAAGAATATTAAATTAATAATTTTAAAAATCCCTCCATTAAGTAATTTGCAGGTCCTAATTTACTTGGTAAGTCTACCAAATGTTTAAATAATTAATAATACCAATTGTACACAATGTCTTCCAGAATATGACATATGCCACACTCGGGAGGCTGGTAAATATTTGAAAATCCATCAGTAATCTACCATATTATAGAATATAGAAGGAAAAAAATTACAAGATTCTGTCAGTCAATGCTCAATGCAGAAAAAGCATTTGACAAAATTCAACAGCCATTAATAAAAAAATTCATAGAAAAGTAAGAATACAGGGAAACTTCTTCAAGTTGATGAGGCATATATACCAAAATATCAAAACAGAACAAACACAAAGATCAGGCTTCACGGTGATTATACTAATAGTTGTCTGTGTGGTAGGATAGGGCGGGCCGTTGGAGTGTGTGACCCTCCAGGGCTCTTAATTGGAAGCATGGTGGGTGGTGTTTAATTGTTAAGAAATCACTTGCTTCTTGCAGAAACATAGTACTAGCATATCTTCTCCACAGCATATTACCCATCCTACTTTCTCCCCTTGACTTCTCCTCCCTCATAGTGCTAATGATCAAACAGCCTCCGACCTGCTCTCTGCCTCTCAGTCTCACTGAAAAGTCCAACAGGGGTCCCCACTGCTTGTGGTCCTTGTCAGATCTGGCCTCCACAGGTACCGCATGCCCACTTAATGCTCTTGCGCAGCACTGACACGGGGTCCTTTTGGTGTTATTTAAACACACCTATGTTCCCACCCAGGACCTTTGTACCTTCTTTCCTTCTAGATGCAATGGGGGTAGATAATGACTGATTATCTACACGACTCATTCTTGCACAAATGCTATCTTATTTAATTATTTTTCCTAAACACTCTAGAGAGTAACCTGTTACCATTCTTCCTAGACTTCTCTTCTTTCATTTATATATCAATCTGATGTATCATGAGACAGTCACTTGTTTTGTTCTCACCAACAGAGCATGAACACTCTGACAACAAAGATTTTCCTTACTGCTGTATCCTCAATGTTGAGAACAATTTATACCACATAATAGTCACTCAATAAATGTTTGTTAAATAAATCTATTAATTAAATACATCTGCATGCTATAAATTGGCTGATCTCTCTACAATAATTCTTAATGGATTGCAGATATCCTTCTTTAAAAGTCACTATTAATTTCCCCTATTAAGCATTAAATGAACTCTGCCTCAGTATGTGACTCAAGGTATCTTAAATTGTGGCCCCAATTTTCATTCTCCATGTTTTTGTTGTTGTTGTTGTTGTTGTTCATTTCTACCTTAGATAAATCTTCCAGTCTAGCCTATCCATTCTTTCTTAAACTTGTCAGGCTTTCAGTACCAAGTAGGGGGTCCAGCCCTCTAAGTTTGCCTAGGTCAGAACCAAAACTGAGGAAGTTCTGGGAAAATCTGAATGAATGGTCACTCTCCCACCTAACCCCAACCCCTTCCTCTTGGCTGAAAGCTATTTTCTCTCTTTATTTACCCAGGCACTCTGTTGTCCTGTAATACCCAACTCAAGCCTTCCATACTCTGCAATCTTTGTGCCGTTTCAGCCACACTCTGTGACATCTCCATGAAATTCAGCCACAGTTCCTCCGAACTACCTTGGGATGTATTATAACATTTTCAAATGCATCTATTATGCATTGATATGAATCTCTTCTGTTTCTTTAAGGACAGCCATCCCTGGAAAGCAGGAACTCTATGCCTCATGTTCTTTTATGCCTGGCCATCCAGCACTGGGCTCTCAATGTAACAAATATCTGACACATGTTTGTTATTACTGATGGGCAATTTTACATGTACAAACAGTTACCTAATAGGCTGTTTGAAGAATGTATCAAGCAGAGCTTAAAAACCCAGGATGCAGTTTTTTAGCAGACATAAAACACGATTTTTTTTTTTCAGTTTAAAATAAAGGAAACAGAAAATAAGCAGATGTGGGTGGAGATGTTCCCCCTTCTACCAATATCTGACATGCCATCCCCTCTTCTATCCTGAATCTCAGGGACCCATGAAATATCCTGATGGGTGGATCTGAAATGGGCATCCAGACAATGCCAAAGTACGGAGTCAAGAAGAGGAGGAAAATGTGATGAAACATCTTGATAACTTATAATACAGTCTGTTCTAATATCTGGCAGCACCCTGAAGGCTGTCTGAAGTTTTCATCTAGCTATTTTGGTCCTGTGTCGATGTGGTCCAATCGCTGGAACAGTAGGAAAGTTACCACAGTAATGCTGAATTTTACTGGCTTAGCCATGAGGGAAACTCACATATTGCCTGCCAGAAAAATAACTGGCTTTAGCTGGTGCTATTAGTCTCACGCTTTTTAGGAGCACTTAATTTAAAACAAAATTGTGGGCTTAACTCCACCCTCGTGTTTTGAGACTGCTGTTAAGAAGCCAATGTTCAAAGCGCTCTTTATCCAACCCAGTGGGCAAGGTTCTTGTTCAAGCTCCATCTATAACAAAAAGATTTTCATTTGGTGAGTGGTGATCCCTGATTTAGCACAAGCAAACACATCAAGATGCATTCCGGCTTACAGCACAGAAATCTCCAAGCGGCCAGACTTAAGCTGACAAAATAATCACGGTGGAAAAACAACTTACAAATCACACAAGCCACCAAAATTGAAGCTTGGTTTCCTAACCGGCTTGTAATGGAAGCCCTAAAACAATATGAGGAATTGTTAATAGAGGTTTAGAGTTTCTATCTTAGGCCTGCACCTTGAACACTAATTCTGGCCTGTTGCTGTGGAGCGTGTACCACATCAGCACTTGAAGGACGATGGGATTAATCCTTTCCCTGCTCAGGGTATCTTAAAAGACGGTATTCTATTTCAACAAGTATAAACCTTCCATAATGAAGGCTTTCATCTATGTTTCGTCCCCATCAGAGACATGGTTTACTTGGACAGGAATGTATTGGGAACAAGGAAGAGAGAATACCTCCTTAGAGAAGTTCGCTAATCCAAGTTGTGTTTTTATTCCCCCCTCAAACCGTGCCGTGGATTTTTTTTATCCATGCGAAACCTGAGCTTTTTGGAGGAATGATACTAGAAAATGTAGACTATTTTTTCCTATCTGTACTGCTGCTAATTTTCTCATTGGTGACATAACCCTAACATGACACAATAACTTCTGCATTCATTTAGGATACCTGGTGTTTTCCCGGGAACTTCTGTCTTCTCATCTTGATCGGGTTGATGATTGCAGCAATTAATATCTTCAAAATAATACTCACTCACTTTTACAGAAGGCCTGTGGTTTCCCAGATATTCTTTTACATACTTAACAAATGTGATTTCCAATCCTAAGCCAGTGACTCACTCACTATACGTCTTATTTGAGCCATTTTTACCAATGAGGAAAGGGAGTTTTTGTAGGTGAATTGCACGTCATTTAAAATAAGGGGCTCGTATGAGGACTTTTATGGTGTAACCGTCACCCCTGTGAGTGCTCTGGCTCTTGTTTTATCATCCACTGAAATTTGTTTTTTAAAAAAAAGGCATAGCAGAGTTTTAGATAATTGAAAGAAAGGTTTTGACTAAAATGTTTGGAATGTCTCAGTGGGCGTTAGTAAAATATTTAATAATTTTCATTTTCCACCCTCCAGATAGACACTGCATGATTATAGGATGGGAACGAGTCAGCTCTTTCCTGACAGTAAAAGGCCCTTCATTCTTACAAGGTCAACCTAATAAATAACATTCCTTGGAGTGAAACAAAGTTGCCTGCAATAGATGATAACTGGCAAATATTCCTCTGATAGTTACTGTATCATTTAGAACAAAAATAATCTGAGAAACAAAGACAATATGTTTTCTAAGGCAGGAAAATAACCCAGAATAATAAAGTTATTGTTTCTGGAGGGCATAGAAAACCAGCATCACAATCTGACCAGTCTTTTTGTTTGTTTTTTTCTTTTTCTTCTCTAAACTACAACTCTGGCAAAAATCTCTCTCTCAATGAATGATTTGCACCTTCTATTTTTAATAAAGCAGTGAAGGAATATCCAATACACCTTTAAAGCAACACTTCTAAATATTGCTGATCAATATTAGAAAATTTGAGTCTGAAAATCACTGTGACAATATTAAAAAAAAATTAGTTCAGAACATAGTTGCTCTACCACTCTGTCTGGCTCATTTAGTAGTTTCAGTTATAAACCATGTAATGACTTTGGGTAACATTCTCCACCTTTCCATGTCTTTGTGGTCTCCTCAGTAACATGGGGATAACAGTACCAATGACCTCATGGGGTTAATGCAAGGATTGCACCAGCTAATGTGCGCAGAGTGCCTTGAATAGAACTGGCCCTTAGAAGTGAGTAAGTAGAGTTATGACAGAAAAGACTTATACACACTTAATATTGTATGAAGTGTTCACTCCAAAATGAAAAGAATCAATGCAGAATATTTAATACTATGTTTTCTTTCTTTCTTTTTTTCTTTTTTTAAATCAGTTCTAAGCCCAAGGGGTAAATAAACTGTAAGTCTGGATAAAGAAG
This sequence comes from Spermophilus citellus, assembly GCF_964194105.1. Classification (NCBI taxonomy): domain Eukaryota; kingdom Metazoa; phylum Chordata; class Mammalia; order Rodentia; family Sciuridae; genus Spermophilus; species Spermophilus citellus. Next base: position 69,325,868 of record NC_138199.1, read on the forward strand.
CAAAGAAAAAAGGGAAGGGGTGAGGAGAGAGAACTCGAGTAGCTTAGAAACACTACTTGCCATAACAAATATCCTGAAGCAGGCACAGTGTCTGTGACAAAGAGCATCTTTTACTTTTTTATTGAATTAAAGCCGGCTGCATTAGTCAATCCAAGCTGTACAGCACCAGACCCCTGCTCTCCACCCTCCCGTCTAAGTTTTTAAAAATCTGCCACAAAACACACAGACAATCATATCTGTCCTGGGGTCTTCCAGCATTCAGGTTCTAATGGAAGACCCTGTTGGTGGAACATCATTAATCAGGCTGCAATGGCTGAGGAGGTGGGTGGCTGCTGATAGTTTTGGACCATTGGAAATGGCTTTGGATGACTGCCAGGTTGTGTGTAAAATTTTGAAATGTTTCAAACAATACAGTCTTTACAATGTCATAAAATACTGGGGGTGGTTAGAGCAGGCTGCAGACTGGCGTATGGCCAATAAAACCTCAGGATTCCAGTCAGCTGTAACCTGGAGTTTAATGTTGTCTGGGGTGTTCAAGGTCATCTCTCCCCAATGTCCTGGAGGTCAACCCCATCTTTATTAAGCTGCCTCCCTGAGCTACTGCTTTCCAATCACCCCTGTTCAAAAACCCTTTAGTCAATTTTCTTCCCACTCATGAAAAAAATTATATACACATGGTGTGTGTGTACATGAACGTATGTAGAGAGTTAACTTTGAAAATCGCACCCAACAGCATACTGCTTTCCTCCCTATTTAAATAGAATGTACTTACAGTTGATCTATCTGTTGATCTGTTGCTAAACTTAAAAAAATAGAAAAAGAAATCAACCTCAACTCCATCACCCATAGGCAGTGTATATTTTACATAGTAACGATGATACTTCTTCTGTATAAATTTTATGTAGTTATGATGATGCTGAATATATAATTTGTAAATCTCTGCTCCAACTTTGTATTTTTAATTTTCAGAGCCAAATTATCTATCAAAAAATATTTTGCATTACTATAACTTCTTCTCAAAGTGTGGCACTAATGATAGAATAATATTGTATCATGTGGTTCTATTATATATCCCTACTCTCAAATTGGATGTTCATCATGTTTTCTTTCTCAGTGAGGATGTTGTGTTAAATAGCGTCATTCTGATTTGCTACATAAAGGTTTTCTGTATTTAGAATTATTTCCCAAATTTAACTTCCTTGTAGATGAACTAAAGGATGGAGGAAGGTGGGCATTTTTAGAGTCCTGACCGCTCCTGGCAAATTATTTTTTCAAAAGATTTTCTTTTCCCTCAGTGGACAGCTGGTCGGTCACTAGATTATAAGAAGGTCCACTTCATTCCCTCATCAGCAATAGGTAAAATCAAGAATTCTCCTAAAGAAACCAAATATGACAATATTAAAAAATTAAAACCATCTTGCTTCATAAACGCATTCATCGGAAGGACTGGAGAAGAGCTCAGTAAATTACACAGAAAGAGTCATGGGTGTACTTTATGGGTGGTTGCTTTTTTTTGTTTGTTCTCTGAGAGGTAATCCTTACAAGTGAATGAGAATTTAATTCTTAGGTATCACATGGAATTAGACCAAACAATGCACCATAAAGAGTACAAGGCACAATGTCCTGGACCAGAAGAAAGGACCCACAAGTTCATCAGACTTCCCAGGTAAAGAGGCAAGCAGCCAATAAGCCAGAAATGCAGATGAGAGAATCGATCCATCAATGCAGGGTGTTTAGAAGGCAGAATTAAAAGGGGCTGAGGTTGTGGCTCAGTGGTGGAGCACTTGCCTAGCACGTGTGAGGCACTGGGTTCCATCCTCAGCACCACATTAAAAAAATAAATAAATAAAATAAAGGTATTGTGTCCATTTACAACTGAAAAAAACATATTTCAAAACAGCAGAATTAAAGAAAGTATGCAAACAGAGATAATAGGATTAAGGATGCTCACATAGAGAGAAACATTCAAGGAGGTTTTAAACAGGAAAAAAAAAAAAAAAAAAGCTTTTCCAGCAATCTTAGGGGACAGTGGGAGAGGTGCAATCACCAACATATCTCAGTTTTTGCAATTTAATAGGGAACATCATGTTATAATAGGAGTCAAGAGTCAGGAAGAAGGGGACCCAATGGTGATAGCACAAGGAGGAGAGAAAATGAGCACACACAGAAAAGGAGTCTAGAAGAATCTAGACCCATCCAGAGAGAGATGATTTATTTGCTCTCCCATGTGGATTGAACGGCATGGCCAGCTTCATGGAAAGAACCCATAGGAAAATCCCGGTAAATAATTATTGTTGACCTCTACCTAAATAACCATAAAGTAAAAGTTACATAGTTGTCATTCTAGAATATTCATCAGGAAGTCCCAAGTCAATAAACCCTTCTTAAGTATTTTTGTGGGATTGGCACAATGGTAATGCACCTAAGACAGCTAGGATGTTCCTACTAAAAGAATACATAGCCAATAAACATTTCGTCTTCAGGAAAGTTGACGAATTTTGTCTTAGGTGTGCTATTATGTTTACTTCTCTGGCCTTGGACGTTCTGTTTTTGCATTTATTAGATATTCTGGCTATGAGGCTATGAGAAGAGGATTTCTTTTTCTTTCTTTCTTTTGTTTTTATTTTGTTTTGAGTTCTGGGGATTGAACGCAGCGATGCTTTACCATTGAGCCCCATCCCCTACCTTTTTTATTATGTATTTTGAGACAGGATCTCTCACTAAGTTGCTGAGGCTGGCTTTAAACTTGGGATCCTCCTGCCTCAGCCTCTGGAGATGATGGAATTATAGGCATGGGCCACAGTGCCTGGCTGAGGAGTAGATTTCATATTCTCTTTCAAAAGAACTTATTGTACCAATTTCTGAGCCAAAGTGTACATTCATAGGAACCCCGCCTATTTCTTCTTCTTTTTTTTTTTCTTTTTTTCATTGACTCCTTCCTTTTAGGCAAAATATAATCTGTGACACAAATCAAGACTATCATTGTGGTTTCAGCAAAACTGATTAGCAAGACTAACCAGATTTGAGTTGAAGTCTTCCAACTGTCACCAAGGGTGTCTCAATTTCAGTTCTCACGTCTGAGACTTGGCTGAATACTGATCCTTTCTGTTCTTCAGTCAGCTTATCCCAAAAAGAGAGTTAAAAAATAAAATACTGACTCAAGATATTTTTACAAAACAAATTAGTTAGCATAGGTAGAGTGCTTAAAACAACGTTTATGAGAAGTATACACATTAAATGCAAGATGGCCCGCTGTCATGAACGGCTCCTACCGACCTTCCTCAGTGATGCCTCCTTAATCTGTTCCAGCTTGGGTCCTCCCTGACATGTTCTTCATTGTGCAGGGTCCTCAGCTCATAGATTTCCAAAGAGCTTTGTATCATTCCTATCCAACAATGATCTTTCCTCTTTTTTCTATTCACATGCATTTTTTTTCAATTTGGACTGTGTATATAATTCTATTTCAGCATAAATCCCCACACATTGTCTCCTGACATCCATGAGGCTTATCATGAGTTAACATGTTGACTTCATCACCTAAATGCATATGTACAGGGAACCTAGTGTAAAATCAGTAACTAATGAAATGAATAATTCATTAACTATTGAATCTTCCATTTCTTATTTTAGCTGAATTTAACAGTATATTTTAAAACAACTTTATGTTTATGACAAAACACTGGGCAACATATGGTAGTACAAGTGACAGTTTTTATCTCTTGTCTCTCATTTGTTAGTATCCACCTTTATCAAAGATAGTACGTGCTATTGGGAAAGATGTAAAAGTGCTTCCTTTAACTCAAATCCATTACCATTCAAGCTCTTTAATGACTCCATCTATGTCTAAATCTCTTTAAAAACATTTCTACCATAATTAAGCAAAACAGTAGATTGATGACTGATTGCAGAGAGGCTACGTCAAAAATAAACAGAGCCTTGGATTCAACAAGCTTTCCTTTTTCCAACCTTTGCTGTGTACATAAACACACCCCCTGTCCCCATGTCCTCTCAATCCTTCACACATAAAATTATTCCCAATTAGGTGTTCCTCTATTTGCCTTTTTCTTCTCATTAAAATCACCCCCAGAGCTTAACCATCTTCTATCCCTGCATGGTCTAAAAGTGTTCTGTGCTGCCAAACCTCTAGTCTTGAAGACTTTACATTTACAGCAGACTGACTCAGTACGCTTTGGAAACTCTGGTGAACAGCTCAGTCCCATGCTAGTCTTGATGCCTGGCCAACAGGGCTTAAACAACAGACATAAAAGCTAAATCTGTACTTCCATTCAGTTATGAGGTTGCCAAGTTAGTTTTCCTGATACTGTACCTACAGTATATCCATCTCCCAATGTCTCAGACTCACTTCATTAACTCCATGACATTAGCCTCTGATGTTATGAACTCAATTTTGCTAATATAAATGATACAGTACTATATAGAAATTTAAGAGGTTGTAACATTAGAAGTCTCTTGAAGATTCCCATAACAGTTAAAGAACAAGGAACCCAAATTCCCAGAACCAATCCTTGCTGGGAAATAATTCCTTATATATAATCTTAAAGCTATTTTCCCTCCCCCTGGCCCTCTGCTTCTGATTCCCATTTATGTTGCAAATAGCTTTTAATGATAGAACAGGGAAATATATTGTGGTTTCACACTTTTGGGTATTTTATGGTCACTTATTCCTAACTAGGAGATAGAGACACATAGCAGAAAAGGATTTTTTTAAAGCTTAAACCTGTTTAATATATTTTGCTCTTTGTTATAAAGATATATTTAAGAAATAACACTGTTCAAAGATCAACTAATAGAAGACTGTTTTCTTATTGGCAAGCCTCTATTCTGGATTGCTCATGCTGTGATGAATTCACATATCCAATACCAAACTGGTTATACTGACTAATTTGGAAGCTTCAATCTGTCACAATGAATCTATATCCTATCATGAAGAACATGGATTGGATGTACTATTGTTCTCATGGAAGGAATGAATATTTATTCAGTGTCAATTATATGTCAGAAAATGTAATTCACTTCAAAAAGCCAAATTTGGAGAGATTTACTTACAGGTCTCAAAATCTCTCCATATCTTCTCTTTTTGAATTTAACAGCCATCAGTAAAAGTGCTACCTGTTGATTAACACATACCTAATGAAAAGAATGTAGGCAGTGTTGGGAAGTTACAATGATATCAGACTTCCTGGGTACAGCTGCTGGCCTTACAGTTATTTGGTACATGATCTTGAACAAGATACTTAGCAGTCCAGGGCATTAAATGCTTCTCAGCTAAATGGGGGAAAATAATCCACATAAACCTGTGTTGGAGACATAAATGATACACTATATGTGAAGCAACGATGATGCCTGCTGGTATCTAATAAATGAGAAATTTATCAAAGCAAAGTAGCAAAGGAATAATCATCCTTAAGCATTTCTGATGTTAGCAATGACCCAGTGTTAAATTGATTTGTCCCACACCAGCCTTCCAAATCCAAAGCATATTTGTCCTTCAGAATGTGAGGTAATGCTGCCATGGTTGTCACCATAAGTGTCACTATGGTGGACAAAATGGAGAAGTAGGTGACAGTCATCATTATCAGTCTTCACCCAGGTCTTCAAATGATCCAGGTGGTCTTAGAAAAGTCATAAAGTCTTCGTTTTTTTTTTATGAATTCTTGTATTTTAACTCTGTGTTAACTGTCTTACCAGATCATTTATAACCAAGTCCTAGGTCAAATTCCCCCATCCCCCTTTCCTGAAGACAAAGTATTTGAGGTCTCCAATTACAACTGTAATTAAAATCATCAGCATATTTTTTCCAACCTAGTTTATTGTTTCCATATTTATCCCCTGTTAGCCTTTAGAGAGTAAGCAACTTAAAGGTCAAGTCTAACTTTGTGTTTCCTTGCCAGAGCTTATCACATGTCCTTTGATAAGAGGTGCTGTACATGCTTGTTGAGATGAATAAAAAATAAATGGGAAAGTATTTCATAATTTATATTGAATGGTGCTTGAGCTTGAAACCTATATTGGTGTGTTGGTATCTGAGTGGAGAAGTACCCCCTCTTTCAATAAGGATTTTAAATAATTCCCACATTGCGTACAAACATGTGGCTATCCTGATTGGCCACCAGGTTCTTTTTCTAGGCTCCTTTTGCTCTATTGTGTATTTTATTTTCATTTAATCATTTTGCAGAACTGGAAAAGGAAAACAGGGCCTCACACATGCCGGAGACGCCCTCTGCCACTGAACTCCATCTCCAGCCCTTTCATTTCATATGGAGATTCAAAGTACGTCAAAATCCTAAAATGACACTCCACCAAAAGATGATTATTTAAAAGTTTTGACTTTCAAGACTACGCTAGAAAAGAAGGACTCAAAACATCTCGGAATTAAGTTTGTACATCTCAGTACAACAAGAACACAACCACTTTTCCTCTTGTTCCAAAGAGCTGCAATTAAAGAACACAGGATGACTGAAGATGTTGGGCTCCTGAGAACCCAGACTTAAAGTAAGCAGACAGATTTACTCAAACAGCAGCAGGACAGTGGAAGTTTTCATGGGACACACCCTGGAGATGCATATAACATAGCCTTTTCTCAGATAGATTTCCTGCCCCCAGATATGAACAGTGTATACCCCAATGCCATTAAACTGGAGAAGGAAAAATGGGGACAAAAACAGGGGCAGGTATTCAGCTTCTGGCAAGTCTCTAATTCTATTTCCTGTTTGACATATCATTTCATTTCCATTTTCCCCTAAATGTAATATAGGAACTCTCTATAATAAACGGTTCTCTAATTTGCCACTTCTTTGATTGGCATTTTCGGATTTTTCATGGAGTCTACGGGTCCGTTCCTTCCCACGTTGCAAAAATAAACACAAAAACTGACCTGCATGCCATTGTTGGGCAGAATTTTCTGAATTTGTCTTGAAGCCAAGAGAATTTATTTGACCGTCTGGGGAGTATTGAGGCAGATCTCTTATTCTCAAACAGATACCAAAGTTGCTTGAACAAATGGTTCGCGTTAGCCGGAGAAAGACACGGAATGGAAACCATGTGCCTCTGGACCTTGTGGTTTCAAGTTGAACCACAAGCGGGGAGAAGAGCTGTCAGTCTCTACTCAATGCTCCTGGGGAGGAGAAAACTGTCAGGGCCACCTCTTGTGCTGTCTTAATAAGGAGACCTGTGAGCTCCCGCAGTGTGGACCATAATTGTATGGAGAATAAGAGAAAAAAAATATATCCCAGGCAGAATCCAGGGGCACGGAATGAAGTGACACAATTTTTCTTTATGGGCATCCACATATGGTAAAGATAGCAAATGAAGCCCTCGCAGGGGCACAGAAACGACCCAGGGAGTCTAAGGCACATAAAAATCTGGCATCTTCTTAGCTATCATAAAGGTGAAGAAAAACATCCTAGAAGAATTAGTTTAGAGACCCAAGTAGGTTAAGGTTACTAGACCAGAAATGTAAGAAAGACAAATTTCTATGTAGGACCATTTATCAAACTCCAAAAGAAATGAGGGGGCAGTAGAAAGGAATATGAAGTGCTATTTTATATCATAAAGGCGAGAGAATCATTCAACTATATATAAACGTGACTTCCTCAATGAACACGGGCATGCATTAACACGGCCTTTTAGGGTATGAAATGAGATCCTGAAAAATGGTTTAAGGTCTGATTCTGACTTACCTGGTAACTTCTAGAAGAGCCAGTGAGAATGTGTTCTGCCTGGTCTGTCATGCTGGTACAGAACCTCTTTATCTTGAAGGCTTTATTTGAAGGAGCTAGTGTGTTCACTAGTTTGGGGAAAGGATTAAAGAATAACAAAATAATTGTAACCACAGCAATTAAACTTTCAAGTGGTCTATGGTTGTGGATGCTGAAAATAAAAATCACAGGTTCTCACGCTTCTCCCAAGATACAACAGAACTCCAAAGTACCCTGATACATTTCAACACAGCTTTGTCAATTGGTACAAATGTACTACTGTGGTGGGGGGATTTGATAATGGGGGAATGTATGCAGGGGCAGGGGCAAGGGGTATGTGGGAAATCTCTATTTTCCTTTCAATTTTGCAATGTGAGAATTTGTCTTGAAGCCAAGAGAATTTATTATTTAGTCAGAAACTGCTTTAAAATGTATTGTTATGGTATACAGGGAACGAGCCCCACCCCCAATTGAAATGTAGGCTAAGTGATTTAAACTATAATACACCACACACACACATACACACACACACACATACACACACACACACACACACACACACACTATCTATCTAGAGGGGGGGGAGGGAGGGAGGGAGAAAGAGAGGGAGATGGGGCCATGGGGTACACATGCATATTTACACTTTTCTACAATTTAATACAGCACTTCATACTGCTAATAGGCTTTTTTCGAGACTTGTTTAAAGATTTTACAGTGCAGAAGATGTAAATTGGGTGGCTCTTTATGCACTTAACCCATTTCCCCCATAAATCAGGCTATGGTAATCTAGGTCTTCTTCTGCCTTAGTAAAAGTGTCTATGGGATGCTTATGTGTTCTCTTCTCTTGTCTTGTTTTCCCAAGAAATATGGTCAAGGAGATAAAAACAGTCCCATCAAGAAAACTGATAAAACAAAAAACAAACCTCTTTAAGGTGAAAAATAGGAAGGCAACCTTTTTTGAAGTTCTTTCTAGACCAAATATTTTGAGCAGTGGTTCTCAAATTTGCCTGCAAATAGAGTCAATAGAAAAAAATAATATTTTGATAACTGAACACCAACAGCAAGGAAATTATAATTTTTCAGAGAGCCCCAAATATTAGCATAGATGTTTCCAGGTGAAAAGTATTAAAATTACAGCATTATATTATCAATCTGAAGAAAATTATTATATGGGATATAAATAATACCAGCTCTGCAGTTTGCAGATCAAATTTTAACAACTTACCTAGCCATCAACTGGATGGTTATATGGTCTGTCTATTATGATCAGTAAGATGACTTATGTTGGTATGTTACATTTTATTTTGTGAATTGTAAAACATAAAGGAGGGCTGGGGATGTGACTCAAGCAGTAGCACGCTCACCTGGCATGCGTGCAGCCCGGGTTTGATCCTCAGCACCACATACAAAGATGTTGTGTCCGCCAAAAACTAAAAAAAAATAAATATTACAATTCTCTCTCTCTCTCTCTCTCTCTCTCTCTCTCTCTCTCTCTCTCTCTCTCTCTCTCTTTAAAAAAAATAAAGGAATTCATGGCCATTTAAATTACCCAAAGATCAAAATAAAGGCTTGCCAGTATTTCAAGTCACATTCCAAAGCATAATTGTTTGATTTGTTAAAAAAAAAAGAAGAAGAAAAAGAAGAAGAAGAAGAAGAAGAAGTGGACTAAAACAATTACATATATTAGTCACCCAAAGAGTAAATTATCACCCATAAGTTCAGTAGACCCATAAACTCAAAACTAAATTTGAGCCCATGTGTCAGTAAGTACTTATTAACCACCTACTATGTGTCAAACACATGTGGAATTTGTCAGTCTGCATCCTAATGCTACAGATGTTCTTGGAATTGCTAACCCATTCCAAGACTTATGTTGACTGTACTGTCCGATCATTTTAAATTCTGCAATTATCTATGTTATAGTGCCAATTGACATATAAGAAAGAAAATAATAATATTTTGATACCTGAACACCAACATCAAGGTGTCACCATATGTCATTTCTGCTTAATGAAACCAATCGCAAACATTCAGTTGACCTATGATATAATTCTGCATGTACCAACGGTGCTTATGATCAATTTATACTGAACATTATTGTTACAGTACTCTATTTTTCTTAAATATTCAGATACAGTTGTTTTCATCTTTGAACACTTTTAAAAAAAAAGTCATATCTTTTAATTTAGCATGCACTAAATTTGTCTTATTTACTCTCCTTTCAGCCTTCCCAACCATAAATTAGAGCAAAAATGATCATTGTATCACAGAAAGCTGTTTAGAGCAGAGAGAGACAGTTTTCCTAACTATTTCAATGACCTTATGTACAGCTCTTCCTTGCAGACTGAGAGTAGAATGAAACTATAAAAGAACATCAGTTTTCCAGTCTGGCAGGTAGACGCAGCCCCATGTGGTTGTGAAACACAATAGTCCATGTGATCGGGTTCCAGCAGATGGCACCTCAGCTTTTCAATGAGTCATGGAAGGTCCCATTAAGAATACAACAGTTACTAATAGGGCAGTATGTAAAATTGTGGATGTGTAACCGACGTGATTCTGCAATCTGCATTTGGGGTAAAATTGGGGGTTCATAACCCACTTCAATCTAATGTATGAAATATGATATGTCAAGAGCTTTGTAATGTTGTGAACAACCAATAAAAAAAAAGTAAAAAAAAAATAACTTATATTCAGCATTTAAAGTCTCAAAAAAAAAAAAAAAAAAAAAAAAAAAGAAAGGGATGTCCCCTGCCTGCATAACACCCAGAGCTCAGAGTTGAGTGTACGTCTCATGAGCATGTTTGCCAGCACTGTCACCTGGGATGAGAATGTCTATAACTGCCTCTGCATGTGGTCACAAGATTGCCCACAAGCAATCCGGTATGTTCAGCCAGACCAAAGCATAGCACACATTTTAATGACAGTCCCCCTGTTTTAGAACAGTCACACAACGTAATTGTGGAGTAAAGTGAGAATTATGAGTCCTAAACAAGTACTGTAGGTGGGGTTAACATGTGTATTAAAATAACCGAAACCATTGACTTTATTTTTCTGTAGATAATAATCTCACACAGCCATGACTCACAGGAATATAAAGTTGTCTCATTCTGGGGGGAAAAAATGCAATACTGAAGTATGCCTTGTACTGAGATACTCAATTTTCTTTCTTTTCTAAAAATGCTATTACAATATTTGTGTTCAGGAGTCTGATGAATAAATAGAGGCCACACATTCACATGTCATCCTTTGTACACTAGCAAACTCAACTTGTTGCATAGACTTTTGAAGAAGGAAAAGAAACTTCATCCGGCAACTGCCAAGCATGGCATTTTTTAAAATGTATTTTATTAAGCTTTGTGGAATCTCCACTTCTGTCTTAGCCAAACTATCTAAGAAGACTTTTTTCACAGTAATTGATTTGTTCTTAAATTTCACCTAATGGTGCTAATGAATAGGAGGATCAACTGGGCAAATAAAAATCTCATTAGGTTCAGTCGTCAACATTGAAAATGAGCAGCCAAGATTAACAGGACAGGATGCATTTATGAGCTATGTGGGGTGTTCAGCTTGGCAAGAGCTTTTAAAAGCTGTTTAAATAAAAAGGAGCAAAAAGATAATAGAGAGGTCTTCAAGATGGCGGACCAGAGGGAGGCAGCACTCTCTGTTGCTCTATGATCCAGATCCCACCTAGTCAGAATACTGCATCACTGAGAGTGTTAGAGGACCCCTATATAGCTGCTCTCTGCAGAAATCACCAGCGCTGTGACCCCAAGCAAGGCTCCAGGCCTCGGTGTGTGTGCGAGCAGGACCCAAAGCCCAAAGTTCCAGTTCACGCAAGTCTCTGCAAGCACTTTAGCAGAACCACCTATCAACACATCAGCAGACCTCCAAGACTTCGCTCCACTCCCATGAAGGTCACTCAGCTGCTACCTACCCACAGCACAATGCCATCCCCCGGCTCCCCCCACATCACCAGACACCCCGGCCCTGAAGGCAGCCGCTGCCATCTGGGCTCAACTTTCTCGCCATATGAGGTGGGGGCAGTTCCCAGATCGCATCTCCAGGGGCCAGTGGATTATCTCGGAAATCACCAGCGCTTCAATCACCCAGGCAGAAATCAGAGCCTCTGGGCTCGAGTGAGTCTCAGGACTCGGACCCACAGCCCGCAGTTCTGGCTCACACCCGGCTGCAAGTGGCTTAGCAGAACCACCTCCCAGCACCTCTGCAGGACTCCAGACCGCGCCGCTCCCAGCAGGTCACTCGACTGCGACCTGTCCACAGCACAGGACCATCACCCAGCTCCCCCCACGTCACCAGACACCCCGCACTGGAAGCAGACCGCCGCCGTCTTGGAAGACCTTCCTCGCCGTCTGGTGGTGGGCGTGGCCATCAGCGCGGGTCGCCATGGAGCAGGTCTCCGACTTCCAATTCCTCCCCTCCCCAACGGGTCAACTGGGCACAGTGGCCACCCCACATGAGGACAGCTCTCAGTTGGACAGAGTGCGGTGCGAACAGGGTGCCACCCACCTGGTGTGAGCCTGGGGGTGAGGGGTCCCGCAGTTGGGACCTGATAAATAAGAGACGGGAGGGGACTAAAGTCTGGAGCATAACAGAGAGACCAGGATTTGGGAACTCTCCAGGCAAGATACTGGGGGCTCAAGTCAGATGAGTGGTCACAAAAAAAGACCCGTGAGGTGCTATTTCCCTGCTGGGACAGGTGGGCGGCACTCCCCACTTCCAGACGCCCCACACCAGGTCCAGTCTTCACACCTTGGTTACCTACACCATCCTGAGGGCAGAGACACTGGATGAGACAAACCCACCTACTGGATGAGAAGAGGAAAAAAAATGAATCTCTAAGAGTTTTTTTTTTTTTTTTTAATTTTCTCTTCATCTTTCTCTTCTACCCTTCTATCCTCTGGCCCTCACATCCCCAACATATGTAAAACCAAGAACTTTGCATGACATAGGACTTTGAGGACTGAGTCACCTTAATATAATATAAAGGATTTGCATAAGCCCCCTGCCCTTTTTTCTTTTTTTTTTCCTTTTTCCTTCTTTTTTCTTTCTTTTTCTTTTCTTTTTTCGTACTTTCTTTCCTTTTTTCTTACTTTCTTTCCTTTTTTCTTTTTCTTTTTCCTTCACCCTTCAAATTATACTATTTTAACATCCTATATTTTTTCTAGAAACATATGTGTGTTTGTTTTATGTACTCTACTGCCTTCCCACATAACTGTCTACCCCAAATTACCTCCTATCTATTTTCCTGCTACAAACCCTCTTCATTAGATTTCTCCTTCACATTTTCTAAGATATATTAACTATATACCCTCACATATTCTCTCCTCAGCATATCATCCTATGCCTGACCCCCAGTTCATTGTCCACCACTGGAAACTGTAAACCTTTTTATGAATCTACTGATTATATTTTAAATAATAATTAAATTCAACATTTCTGGACATTGACACTAAATTGTAAATGTCTTAATAACAACAATTTGTTCATAGGTAATATATTGTTGATAGGAGAGATCTTGGAACCCTGCAAGAGCACTACAAATCTATAGGGTAAAATCAATAACACACCAGATCCACAGAGCTGGAAAAGTAGACACATGAGCAACATGAAAAGACAAGGGAAGAAAGGACCACAAACAAATCAAGACAACACATCATTGGAAGCATTGGCAGCTACAGCAGAAAAAACAACAGAGAAAGATTTCAGGATATACATGGTTAAAATGTTTTGGGATCTCAAAGAAGACATGAGAGAACAAATACAGGCAGTGAAAGTTCACTTCGACAATGAGCTACATAAACAAATCCAAGAAGCAAAGGATCACCTCAAAAGGGAGATAGAAGTTCTACAAAAACAAAACCACAAAAACAAAAACCAGAAATCCTTCAAATTTAAACCTCAAATGAAAGCATCACCAACAGAGTAGAACACTTAGAAGACAGGACATCAGACAATGAACATCAAATAAATCATCTTGAAAAGAATATAGACCACACAACAAAAATGATAAGAAACTTCAAGCAGAACATTCAAGAAATATGGGAAAGCATAAAAAGACCAAATTTAAGAGTTATTGGGATAGAGGAAGGCATAGAGGTCCAAACCAAAGGAATGAACAATTTATTCAATGAAATAATATCAGAGAATTTACCAAACATGAAGAATGAATTGGAAATCCAAATTCAAGCAACCTACAGGACAACAAATGTACAAAAACACAACAAACCCACACCAAGTCACATCATAATGAAAATGCCCAACATACAGAGAGAATTTTAAAAGCCACAAGAGAAAGGAATCAGATTACATATAAGGGAAAATTATTTAGGATAATGGCAGATTTTTCAACACAAACCCTGAAAGCTAGAAGATCCTGGAACAACATATGTCAAGCTCTGAAAGATAATGGTGCCAACCAAGAATCTTGTATCCAGCAAAATTAAGCTTTAGATTTGAAGATGAAATAAAAACCTTCCATGATAAACAAAAGTTATAAGAATTTATAGCTAGAAAACTGGTACTACAAAACATTCTTGGCAAAATATTTCATGAAGAGGAAATGAAAAACAGCAATGAAAATCAGTAGAGGGAGGTAGTACACCAAAGGAAAAACTAATCAAATAGGAAAACCAATTCAAGTAAAATAACAAAAAATAAACAAATGTGGCTGGAAATACAAACCATGTCTCAATAGTAACCCTAAATGTTAATGGCTTAAACTCACCAATCAGAAGACATAGGCTGGCAGATTGGACTAAAAAAAAGACTCAACAATATGCTGCCTCCAGGAGACTCATCTGATAGGAAAAGGTATATACAGACTGAAGGTGAAAGGTTGGGAAAAATCATACTCCTCACATGGACTACAGAAGCAAGCAGGGGTTTCCATCCTCATATCAAATAAAGTATACTTCAAGCCAAGGTTAATCAAAAGGGATAAAAATGGACATTACATACTGCTCAAGGGAAACATACAAAAACAAGATGTAACAATCATAAATATATATGCCCCAAACAATGGTGCAGCTATGTTCATCAAACAAATTCTTCTCAAGTTCAAGAGTCAAATTGACCATCACACAATAATCTTGGGTGACTTTAACCCACCTCTCTCTGGATAGATCTCCCAAACAAAATTTGAATAAAGAACATATAGAACTTAATAACACAATCAATAACTTAGACTTAACTGACATATATAGAATATTTCAACCTACATCAAGCGGATATACTTTCTTCTCAGCAGCACATGAATCCTTGTCTAAAATAAACCACATAATATGCCACAAAGCAACTCTTAACAAATACAAAAAAGTAGAGATACTACCATGCATTTTATCAGATCATAATGGAATGAAATTGGAAATCAAGAACAAAATAAAAAATAAAAATGTCTCCATCACCTGGAGACTAAACAATATGTTACTGAATGAACAATGGGTCACAGAAGACATCAAGGAGGAGATTAAAAAATTTTTAGAGGTAAATGAGAGCACAGACACAACATATTGAAATCTCTGGAACACTATGGAAGTAGTACTAAGAGGAAAATTCATTGCATGGAGTTCATTCCTTAAAAGAAGAAAAAGTCAACAAATAAATGACTTCAGACTACTTCTCAAAGCCCTAGAAAAAGAAGAACAAACCAGCAGCAAAAGAAGTAGAAGGCAAGAAGTAATTAAAATTAGAGCTGAAATCAATGAAATAAAAAAAAATTGAAAAAATTGACAAACCAAAAGTTGGTTCTTTGAAAGGCCAATAACACCCTGACTCCAAAACCAGGCAAAGACACATCAAAGAAAGAAAACTTCAGACCAATATCTCTAATGAGCATAGATGCAAAAATTCTCAATAAAATTCTGGCATATTGAATACAAAAACATATCAAAAAGATTGTGCACCATGATCAAGTGGGATTCATCCCAGGGATGCAAGGTTGGTTCAACATATGGAAATCAATAAATGTGATTCATCACATCAGTAGACTTAAAGATAAGAACCATATGATCATCTCAATAGATGCAGAAAAAGCATTTGACAAAATACAACACCTCTTTATGTCCAAAACACTAGAAAAACTAGGGATAACAGGAACATATCTCAACATCATAAGGGCTATCTACACTAAGCCTCAGGCCAACATCATTCTAAATGGAGAAAAATTGAAGGCATTTCCTCTAAAAACTGGAACAAGACAAGGATGCCCTCTTTCACCACTTCTATTCAACATAGTTATTGAAATACTGGCCAAAGCAATTAGACAGACAAAAGAAATCAAAGGGTTATGTATAGGAAAAGAAAAACTTAAATTAGCACTATTTGCTGATGATATGATTCTATAACTAGAAGACCCCAAATCTCCACCAGAAAACTTCTAAAATTAGTAAATGAATTCAGTAAAGTAGCAGGATATAAAACCAACACCCATAAGTCAAAGTCATTTCTGTATATCAGTGACAAAGCCTTTGAGAAGGAAATGAGGAAAACTACCCCATTCATAATAACATAAAAAAGTAAATAAATAAATAAGATACTTGGGAATCAACTTAACAAAAAAAGTGAAAGATCTATACAATGAAAACTACAGAACCCTACAGAGAGAAATCAAAGAAGACCTTAGAAGATGAAAAGATCTATCTTGCTCTTGGATAGGCAGAATTAATATTATCAAAATTCCCATACTACCAAAAGTACTATACAGATTTAATGCAATTTTGATCAAAATCCCAATGGCATTTCTCATAGAAATAGAAAAAGCAATCATGAAATTCATCTGGAAAAATAAGAGACCCAGAATAACTAAAGCAATCCTTAGCAAGAAGAGTGAAGCAGGTAGCATCACTATACCAGAACTTAAACTATACTACAGAGCAATAGTAACAAAAACAGCATGGTATTGGCACCAAAACAGACTGGTAAACCAATGGTACCGAATAGAGGACACAGAAACTAACCCACAAAATTTAATTATCTTATATTAGACAAAGGTGCCAAAAACATGCACTGGAGAAAGATAGCATTTTCAACAAATGGTGCTGGAAAAACTGGAAATCCATATGCAACAAAATAAAATTAAAGCCCTATCTCTCACCATGCACGAAACTCAACTCAAAGTGGATCAAGGACCTAGGAATTAAACCAGTGACTCTGTGTCAAATAGAAGAAAAAGTAGGCCCTAATCTTCATCATGTGGGATTAGGCCCCAACTTCCTTAATAAGTTTCCTATAGCCCAAGAATTAAAACCAAGAATCAACAAATGGATGGATTCAAACTAAAAAGTTTTTTCTCAGCAAAAGAAACAATCTGTGAGGTGAACAGAGAGCCTACATCCTGTGAGCAAATCTTTACCCCTCACACATCAGATAGAGCACTAATCTCCAGGGTATGTAAAGAACTCAAGAAGCTAAGCACCAAAAAAACCAAATAACCCAATCAATAAATGGGCCAAGGACCTGAACAGACAGAGGATATACAATAAATCAAAAAATATATGAAAAATGCTCATCATCTCTAGTAATCAGAGAAATGCAAATCAAAACTACTCTAAGATATCATCTCACTCCAGTCAGAATGGCAGCCATCAAGAACACAAACAACAATAAGTGTTGGCGAGGATGTGGGGGGAAAGGTACACTCATACATTGCTGGTGGGACTGCAAATTGGTGCAGCCAATATGGAAATCAGTATGGAGATTCCTTGGAAATCTGGGAATGGAACCACCATTTGACCCAGCTATCCCTCTCCTCAGACTAAACCCAAAGGTCTTAAAAACAGCATATTACAGGCCACCAGACACATCAATGTTTATAGCAGCAGGATTCCCAATAGCTAAACTGTGGAGCCAACCTAGATGCCCTTCTGTGGATAAATGGTTTAAAAAAATGTGGCATATATACACAATTGAATTTTACTCAGCAATAAAAGAGAATAAAATCATGGCATTTGCAGGTAAATGGATGGTGTTGGAGAAGATAATGCTAAGTGAAGTTAGCCAATCCCCAAAAAAACAAATGCCAAATATTTTCTCTGATATAAGGAGGTTGACTCATAGTGGAGTAGGGATGGGGAACATGGGACGAATAGATGAATTTTAGATAGGGAAGAGGGGAGGGAGGGAAAGAGAGGAGGCAGGGATTAGCAAGGATGGTGGAATGTGATGGACATCATTATCTAAAGTATATGTATGAAAACACAAATTGGGTGTCAACCTACTTTATATACAAATAGAGATATAAAAAATTGTGGTATATATGTGTAATAAGAATTGTAATGCAAAAAAGTACATGTATAAAACATGAATTGGCATTAACATACTTTATACAAAGATATGAAAAATTGTGCTCTATATGTGTAATAAGAATTGTAATACATTCTACTGTCATGTATTTTAACAAAATAAAATCAATATAAAAGTATAATAGAGTTCAATTTGTGTGTGTAAATGACATGATCAAAGGTGGTACAAAACAAAATGCTAACCTTGTGACCCAAAGCTTAGCAAAAAAACAAAAAAAGCAAAACAAACAAACAAAAAAACCCGGTTAGCAGTGGCAACCATTATAGACAAGAAATAATGAAGGGCAAACTTGTGGTTTTGATGCTACAACAGAGAGAAAAAAATCAAATAAATTATCTCTTTTAAAGGAGATAATAATGAAATTAGTCCACTACATACATGCAGGGATTGAATTAAAAACCATCAATGGGTCCATGTTAGCAATACTTGTATCAATAAAATTTATGGTGAGTTTTTAAAATCCTACTTTAGTATAAAAAATCTAAATAAGTTAATCAAAATAAGTTAATTCTCTAAAGTTACCAATTTCAGAGAATGAATAAAATGCCAACTGCCGGTTAGCATAAGCTGAAAGAAGTACATCTCATTAGAAATATCTAGAGTACAGTTGGTAATGTGGGTTTGGAATTCTAGAGGTGTTCCAGCCAGAGATTGTGACTCAGGAGTCTTAAATGCACAGATAATAGTGCAAACTCTGGAACAGATAAATTTGCTGATGTAGAGAGAAATGAAGAGTCATTGGGACCATAGAAATAAATGAGGCTTAGCTCAAATCCTCCCTTCATCTGCCCTTTTCTTCTTTATAATGAGCATAGCTTCAGTTTCTGTGTACCACCCGTACTATGTATAATTGCATTTAACAATGTACTAACCAAATATGTTTCTGCCACTATATTCATATTATATGACTCTATGATTTTCTGACTTTCCCAGTACTCCTTAAAAAAAAAGAGAAATTAATTATGATGCATTTATTTGGATGGACCACTACATGATTTTTTCACCAAATTCAGGATTTTCTCTCTTCCATCTTATTCAATGACTAAGTCCTTCTAAAGAGAAATTCTTATTACACATATAGAGCACAATTTTTCATATCTTTGTATAAAGTACGTTAATGCCAATTCAAGATTGGTGTACTTTTTACATTAAAGGACCATTTGTGTAACTCTGCCTAATGAAAGGGCCACCATCTAATGCACAGGTATGAGGGCCTTGTTATGGCAGAGAGCAAGGGGTGGAGTAACCTGGGGTGTTTAAGTGGGACTTGACAAATGATTTTGTGAGTCTCTCAGCCAAGAAGGAAGTTAAAGGGTCGTGTCAATCTGCACTCCAAGTATCTCTCCCTGGGTTATATTAGAATCCACTTGGAAAAAAAAAAAAAACATACATATGCCCTTTTAAATGTTAACCCTTTGAAGGTGTGATGCTGTTCTTAATTTACATTTATGAAAATGCTGTCATTATTTCTTTAAAATTGACAAAGGTAAAGGGTGTTTTTAGAAATCACTCCTCTACTTCGGACTGACTCTTATATTTAATATCCACATAGGGAGAGAAAGCATGCAGTATTTGTTGGTGTCTGATTTATTTCATTTACCTTTAGGGGAGGGTGGGACAGAGAGGGAGGTGACACACAGAAGTTGGATAACAGGCACCAAGATACAATTAGATAGAAGTAGCAAGTTCTAGTAGTCGACGATGCAGAGGGCTGGCTGTCCCAATGCTCTATCATATAATTCATAAATAATGAGATCAGAAGATCTTGAAGGCTCCAAAGATAAAGAAATGTAAATATTAATCACCATGATTTGATCAGTACATGTTATATACATGTTTTGAAATATCACACTGCTTCTCATAAGTATGTACAATTATTATGCATTAAACAAGAATTTTAAAAATATTTGAGATAGAAATTCTAACTACTCTGATTTGATCATTACATATTGTATACATGTATCAAATTAGTACACTATACCCCCTCAATATGTACAATTAAAATAATAACAACAATAAAAACAAATTTATGGGAATCTATGAGCAATGTAACTCCCCAGGTGTCAGAGCTGTAGGCAGACTCATTCTATGACCTTACTGCTTGGATTTTATATTCTCTATATTTGGAGAACTAATGGAAGGAAATACACTTTATTTTTCCACAGAAAAATTAAACACTAGTGCATTAATGTGTTATATACAGGAATTCAATGCCCATACTGTAGTTCCACTACGTACTAATGGGTGATTCCATTCTCTGAGCAAAGGAGCCTGCAGAGTTTTCTTCCTCTCTGGTCAAACCTCCCCTACCTGAGGCATTAGGATCTTATTCAGCACTTGGGTCCAGAAACAGCAAATTTAATCTAGCTGTGGCAGGTCCAGGGCGAACCGGAATGCCAACTCCAGACCAGGATTCCAAACCACGAGTCTGGAAATAAAGCTTGGACTTGGAGAAATGACACCAACCCCAGGCCAAGAAATCTCACCCAGTTTGTTGAATAGCTTTCAGTGTACAGTGAATACAGATAACCATTAACATCATGCTTAGTTGAAAACACATCAGACCAAGACCTTCATGAAGACAAAGCCATGTTCTTCTCTGGATTCACCATCTTTGAGCTCCTTTGGCTGTCCACTGATTGCAAAATGGTGCTGTGCCACATTCTGAGCTCGGATGTGCTGAGATAGTTTTCTCTCTCTTGTCTACTTGTTAGCTTCTAGTTTCATGCATTAGAGCGATAGTAGGAAAAGAAAATGAGTGCTTGAGATATATCTAGATATCTGTGTCTGTCTATATAGCTTGTTCTCTGTATTCAAAGCATCACTACATAATCTTCTTGGCTCTTCTTGGCCAGAGTACCAGAGACTGGTACCGCCAAGAGTCAAGCTACATCTCAGACTTGACAACCATGGAATCCACTCCTCATTTCCCCATATCTCTCCAGTTTTGTTTCATGCAAGCCACGCCAGCTTCTCAGTTCAATATGTATCAAAATAGGTCCCAGAGAAACTCAGAAAGATAATGCCATGTAATGAAGTTCACTGATGCTTTATAAAACATTTTTGGAACTTATCAAAACTTGAAATTTGAACTCAACACAATGTTCATTTTGCTAAAATCAGTTACAGTCCCATTAACCATGAGATGGTTTATCTATTTGTGTAGGGGGCTGTATAAGGAGTCCCCATTTTGTTAAATATGCATCATTTGAATTCCTGCACCATTGGGAAGAAAACACCCTTTGATTAAGAAGGACAGTGTTTGGATGATGATGGCCACAGAGGTGATATTGATGGTGATGTTGATGTTATCTGATTGGTAGGCGTTTAGTCTGTGCCAAGAACTACGTTGGGCTTTATAATGTATTATTTTAATTACTTGAACATTCTGTGAGGTGATCTTATGTACTTTTCTCTTTCTGCCAACACTCAGCTCCTGTAGCCAATAGGGATGTTGTATCACCTCCTGTTTTCTCTTACTTCTTCTTTTTTTTTTTTTAAAGAGAGAGTGAGAGAGGAGAGAGAGAGAGAGAGAATTTTTTTTTTTAATATTTATTTTTAGTTCTCGGCGGACACAACATCTTTGTTGGTATGTGGTGCTGAGGATCGAACCCGGGCTGCACGCATGCGAGGCGAGCGTGCTACCACTTGAGCCACATCCCCAGCCCTGCTCTTACTTCTTAATGAATGACTTACTTTCATCATGCTGCTGGACACAAGTTACAACCAGTGTCAGTGCTCATTAATTTTCAGAGTCACCTGACCAGTCGAAGAGCCAACAAAGCCAAAATGGTAAACATTTGACACTTAACAAGCAGGATAATGAACTATCCTCCCATGTCTTCATTAGCTACTGTATGGAAACTTGACAGGAGGTGATAAGCTTCATAAATAATCCTTCATTTTGGCATTTAACATTCTGGATTCCTTGTTTAAGGGAATAGTGTTGCCTGGAGATAAAAGACTTTATTACCATTTTACAGCTTCTAGGTTAACTTACAGACTTGTTGTTACCTTCTCATTCAGTGTTGTTTGTGCTCATGGAATTCTAAATCTTCATTTAGTAATAAAATCTTTACTGATAGAGTACCTAGTGTATGCTTGATTCTCTCACATGTGGAATCTACTTGAACCTAATGGGACCCCTATGTTATAGGTACTGAATCATCCTCTCCATTTTTTTATTGGTGCATTATAATTATACATAAAAATGGGATGCATTATGGCATATTAGTACATGCACATAATTTGATCAATCTCATTTCTCAGTGTCTTCCCTTCCCTCCCCCCCACTCAAATGCTCACTCTACTGATCTCCCATCTATTATTTATTGCTATTTTAATTAGTGCATTATAATTACATATTCATTACTGCATATTCACACATAGACACAGCATAATTTGGTAGATTTCATTCCCCAGCCCTTCCCCATGCCCTCCCCTCCTTCTCTCTGATCCCTTTCCTCTCATCTATTGAATCTTCTCTGTTTTGTAAATGACAAGTGCTGTTTAGTCATTATATGATACAGCCAAGAAACAAGACAGTTGGGATTAGGACTCAGGTTGTGTTTCCTTCCTAGCTCCAGTCTGGGTCTTAAGACCCACTTTACTTTGCTTCTCCAACACTCAGAGTGTGTTTCCACACACATGGCGTAACTACTATCTGAGGCTGAGGCACCAGACTAGGAGTTGAACGCACAATAAAAGTGAACCCCTGGAAGGCCCACCAATGGAATGATGGGCTTCATAATTCGATACTACGCATTAATATGTTACCTCCCTCCGACACCAATAAGAGACATTTTAGTGGATAGGAAGTTAGGCAGGATTAGGCTGCCCTAGACTACCATTTGTGTCTTAACACAGAGATTTTTTTTTTTACCTGCTTCATG
Source organism: Spermophilus citellus (assembly GCF_964194105.1). NCBI lineage: Eukaryota > Metazoa > Chordata > Mammalia > Rodentia > Sciuridae > Spermophilus > Spermophilus citellus. The sequence goes on from NC_138199.1 coordinate 69,348,798, forward strand.
TATTGCAGATCCAAATAATTCACTTTGGGAATTGGAGGGAAACAGTTCTACAACTTGTAAGAAATAAAGGAAGTTTAAAAGTTCTTGATGTTGATGGTAATATTATGGCACTTCCAAACCCCCCTAATTCTACAGAGGTTTGCCTCTTGTTCTGGAACATCTCTCAGGCTCCTTCAGATACCCAGGAACCCTCAAGAGAGAGGCCCAAGGCAGCTGCTCTTCTTACATTCATGCATTTACATGCATTTTATTTAAAAAATTAATGGGCCATGCTAGAGAATTTCTATGTTTGAACTTTCTTGACGATCTCAGTAGCATTTTTAGAAAGTGGCTGTATGTATACCATGATGTGGCATTCTCCCTCCTTAGCATTAATTAAGCAATACACTCAGCATACAGCAAGATAATTCTAGATCTACGAATCAATATGATTAAAAACCCTCAAATTACACATGGAAGACACTGCTTTCCAAGCACCCTTTCAAAGGTGTGCAGGGAAACACTAAAGCATTCAGGAATGGCATCCACCAGATATGTAAATTCTGAAACCTGCTTGACAATAGGCAATGTTTTGTACACAGAGGCAGGTAATGGTTTGCATTCATCACATGAGGCTGTGAACCTGAGATTACATTTTTATTTTGCTTAGTGGGGGGTGGTTGGCAGCATTGAGCTAAACTTTCTCACCCACTGCTTCTTATGATTAAAACAGGCAGGCATCAGCAAGATGGGCTTTCAGGGTCAGGTTCATTTACTGTGCCACTGGAATGGATTACACTTAACTGTTTCTTGGGGACAGACTTCTTCTGTTGGTTAATGTCTTTGTCTAAGCTTACTATGCACCCAGGTATGAGTAACCCATTTCTATGCTTTTGCTTGCTTGAATATTGTTTTAAACAAATCATCAATTTGCTCTTTTGTGACTATGAAGTGCTTTCGAGATGGGACTATACACGACACATCTATTTAGGTTCTTTTTTATCATAAAAATTGAAATTTCAAAAGCAATTATATTAAGTAACAATAAATAAACATTATGGACATCACTTTAAAATGTTATTACATACACTTATAGCCCATACACTACATGTGTATATATATATTAAAAAACAAATATATATATTATATATTTAAATAATCATTTATACATTAATATCAATGTTTAAATAACTATAATCATTCAATAATTGCTGAAACAGAGCACTTTAATCAAACATCAAAAGCAGAGCATATTCCTTCAGCTACCCAAATTATAAAGAAGCAATAACAAATATTGACAGAGCACCTATAGTAAACATCCAAGATACTTTTTCTGGAACTTATTCTCTTTTCCTTTTTTTCTATGGAATAGTAAAAAACGGGGAAGAGATGTGCTCCATCTGCTTCTTCAAAGCACTGTCAAGTTTGCCAAGGACTTAAAAATGCAATGGTTCCATAAAATACAGCAGGTTTCTCTGAAGGATACAGATAGATAACAACTATGTGCACTTCTGCAAATGAATGAATTCTCATTCCTATTTCTCATGATAGAGGCGATCCCAATTAAGCAGAGCACCTCAACTACAGAACCCGTTCGCAGCACCTCCCTGCAGAGAAAACCCTAAGTCACTGTGGCTCATGGGCTTTGTTCAGCCGAGAAGGAGAAGAACGGAGAGAAAGGAAGCAAATGAAATCGGAGATTAGGAAGTAACAAAAGAAGAGAAATGAAAACCAGGCTTCTGTAACTTGTGATCATTGTTCAACACAGCAGGAGCCACAGTTAAACAGGGAGGCAAATCTTGTGGAAATGTGCGGGTGACACGTCTCCCCTAGGCACTGAGCAATTTCCCGTGGAACAAAAAAGGGAAGGTTTATTTTACTATGAAATGATGTACTCGGTTGGCTGACTTGCCAGCAAAGCAACAGGAAAGCTACAGAATCCGTGTCTGCTCTAGGGATGAGATGTTGGGGCAAGTTTCCTAGGCAGACAAGGAGGTCTAAGTCCTGTACCCCTTCAGAAATCATCTTCTAGTGGTATCAAGAATGATCTGTCTAGAGGCCTCAGTGCCAATTGTACATTTCCTTCCAGGATTCCAGCCTCCAAACAGCTTATGAAGTGGACAGTAAGAAGGTAAGCACTTGAGAGCCAGAACTTGCATTAGGACTGATGGTTGGAGGCAGACATCAATTCTACAAGGTATGACCTTGAAGACTCAGAATCAAGATTCTTCCACCTCCAGCCTATTTCTTCTAAGATGGACTCTTCCAGAGTCTAAATGTATGTCCACTGGTGATTTACAGAAATCCTTCACTTTCTCTGGGAAGCTCAATTTACAGTAGCAATGCCTGGGAGAAAAACAGTTGCTAATTGAACATTTCAACTGGTTGCCATGTGTCATGAAAGCTGGCTGAGTGTGACCCACAAGAAAATGTGATGCAGGTTATATTTTGCCAAGACAGAGAGGAGAGGGACATGTCCATATCAGAAACAGAGAAAACACAATAACTTGACTGTGAGTTCGTGGAGCAATGAGCAGATAGGAAAAAAGAAAACTATCTTCAAACTTGCCCAGGCGACCCAAAGCTTCATCCTCTCACACCCATTCTGGAAAGCTCACAACCAGACTGGAGCTTTTTCAATAATATATCTGTGTTACTTCCACTGTTGACAGTTATCACAGGCTTGTGGTAAATACACCATTTTGGTCTTCCAACACTTCCAGGTGGTTGGAAGCACAGGCTGTGTGGAAGTGTTTGGAATTCTCTCCAGCTTACAATGTGAGGACTTTTCATACCTCAGAAAAAGAAGCAAGCAATTAGAGGGGAAAAAAGTTGCCGAAATGGGATTTGTGCATCAAATAATCTGATAATTTGAGAGAGGGATTGGGGGCAATGTCTCCACTGGAACCAGCTACCTATGTTAGTCTTTACAGGGACAGTAATGAGGACTGTCAGGTAGAGACTGGAAATTGTGTGAAGCCCAGAACCATGTTTACACAGTACATTTACAGCTACCTCTTTATTGAGACTTCCTGAAGCTATTTTTGTTAGACCCTTGAGATTTGGGGAAATTCTTTCCCTGTATGAAGAGTAAGAGACACAAACAGAGATGTTTAGTGGGAAAAAGAGAGAATAAGTTCATTAACCAAAAAAGAAAGCAAACTCATTAATTTTAGCTCATTGTTCAGTAACATTGTTGCTTTAGATGAACGAATTTAGAATAAATATGCTGCTCAGATGAGGGTGAGTGTTTTAGGAACTAACCGCACTCTGATCACAGATGGAATTGGGCCAAAGTTTTGTTCTATACAAGCCCGTTGCTGGGGTTAGAAAAGTAATGAAACTTCTTAAATACAAAATTGAAGATATCATTTTGGTGTCAAGCCAATGACTTTGGCTTAATCAACAGAGTTGACTAGCAACTTCCAAAGACATAGGAAACTAAATTAATGTGTACTTTCTTTTCTTTGGCATTAATAAAATTTGCAAAAGTTAGGCTGAGGATTCTGGCACTGCTACTACCAACTGAGTGACATTGAACCCCAACAACTCTCATCCTACTTCAATAGGAGGAATACAGTGCCATCATTTTTAGCCTCTGCCAGTACATAGGGAGGCAGAAAAGAAAGTAGTTTGGGGGGAAAGGAATATATTCTGAAATATATCTTGAATTCTGAAGAGAAAATCATTATGTAAATTCCATTACTATCACCATTATTTTACCTGTTATCATATGTGGTTCCCCCAACTGATAGATTTTTTTTTTTTTCTGAAAACTTTCTGCAAAACTGAATCTATTCCCAAATTCTTGAAACTCACAGGAATGAAAACAAATTGGTTAGCAAATTTCCTACTTAAAAAATATTGAAAGGAAAATTGACAAAAGGATGGTTTGAGTTTGTTTTCCTCTTCAGTTGGGTTACAAATAGTTCCCCCAATGAAACCTTGGAATTTCCTCCAGTCTGTTCCCCATTACCTCGTGGGAAAATTGTGAAAAGTCAATCTGTTTTCTGCATAACCATATTACATCCCATTATTTGAGGAATGTCAAATGCAAACCCCAATGACCAACAATATCAATCTTTTCCCTCTCGCTTCCAAGTTTAATTTCAGCAGCAGTTATGAGAGAGGAAGGAAAGTACAGGCAAAATATCATTCTACTGCAGGCAATTGCAGATTTTGATTAGAATTTATATAAAACAGGAGGGTGTATTCTCTTTATGGCTGCTTATATCCTTGACCTTGGGAGTCACATGAGCTTTCTCTGCCTGCGATATATTTTCAAGTCAGTGGACGATATAATCTGTGGCAGGCACAATCCAGTGTTTTTCCTCCAATTGACAATACAAATTTAGATAATGCCAGGGCAAAGCTAGGATTTGGGTAAGGAAAAAAAAAAGATTCCAGAGAAATATGATCTTCTCTTATTGGTAAATTTTGGTATGATCCACAAGAAGTTAGGGCTCAGGGTCCCATCAGATCTTATTGTGCCTTAAGGAAACTTTTATTGAAACAATGGAGATTTTTGGGAAGATTTTTGTTTTCTTAAAAAAAAAGTTAAATTTGTCAAAAAAAATCTAATTTTGTTAATCTTACAACACTATTCAATCTTTTATTTATCAGTATCTTACTAGATGTATTTTATATTTTTGTAAGAAAAAACGAATGTTAAAAAGGTAACAGTGTTTGAAAAGAAAAAGAAGGAAAGAAAAAAATCAATATATTCTTGTTCAAAGTATATCCATCACATGACTTACATTTTCAAAAAGTTAATATTTTTACCTGGTCATTTATATTTTTCAACATCTCTCATTCTAATTTTCCAATACCAATAAAGAAAACATATAGCTTAACTATCTCTTCACACAAAGAAGAGGCCTTTTGGAGACAATTGTTATCTTTCAAACAACCCCAGGATCCTTCCATCTGTTCTGAATGCTGCTCATCAGAAGAGAAGACTACTATTCCCCAAGGAGAGAAGAGACATAGGGTTTTAGGAACCCTCAAGTATCTATCCACTCATGTTTCTAATACCTCTATATTAAAACCAGTTATTTGGAAGTTCTTGTAAAATATAAAAACATTCAATTTTCCTCAAACATATAGGTCATTATACAACTTTAAGAATGGTAGCCCACACATAAGCTCATTGTAAATTTGAACAAGCCGCATCCTGCTTTCATGTCTGTAGATGGAAGACGTGTTCTTACTTCCCGTGTAGAATATCACCATTCCTATTAATAAGATTATACATTTCTAAGAATTTAGAGCTTTTCCAGTTTGTTCAATAATGCTTCATATTTTCATCTAACTTTATTAAGTGGTACACACTCTAAATTCCAATGCATTAGTATAAATCATTCAGAACAGAACATAAAAGTACACTTATTGATAATCAATCATTTTACATAGCTTCATTTTGATAATAATTTTTGTAAACGAAATCCTCAGCTAGAAGACTCTGGGATATCCTTAGAGTTTATACAAAGTAAACTTGTTCTAATCTGTTTCATTAAGTAAAAAATAAAAATAAATAAAAGACCAAGATGAAACAACCCCTATCCAAATGCATGGTGTTTTACTTCTATTAAAGACTAGTCTTTCAGATAACTAACCTTTCCTGACCCAGCCTATTAAATGTGCATTGGAGAGGTCATCCGTGAGATGGACTTCAATACCTTCAAATTAAAAGAAAAATGCAGTGTCTGCGCTGCCCTTTCAGACCTTCCACATGGCCAAATCTGAAGAATAGTGACCTTTCCAGCTGTGGCAGGGACAGTGGTTTTGGTGGTCCAGGAGTGGAATCTGAGACCTGTCATAAACCTCCATCACCATGTGGCTAGGGGAGGGATCACCCCACTCCCATGAAGCACACGGGCTTTCTAAATAATCTTTCCACCAGCCATAGATCTGAGCACAAAGGGAGCTTTTCTTCACCTAGTCTAAGGGAGTCACTGTTCTTGGGTTAGAGTGTTGGACCAGATTAACTAGCAGGGTCCCCAAGTGCCAAACTATGCAGAAGCATAATGAATGGGCAACAGGAACAAAGTTTGATTCTCCATTTCTATAAACAACATTTCTTGTTGGCATCCATTCTACAAATTACACTAAGCATGGACCTCTGCGGGGATAGAGCTATGAGGTTCATGGACAGGACCTTGTGTGTATGGCCATAGTACTGGGTTCTTTGCACCCAGACTTCTTTAGAGCACCACGGATTTAAGGCTTTGCCTCTTCTTGCTCTTGGTGTTTTATGTTATGTTCCTGTGTGAAACTCTGCCTTTCCTCCTTCTCTCCCTACCTCTCGTTCTCTCCTTTTTTTCTTTTCTTTTTTCTCTAGTTCATATAAAACTATAAAAATAAAACAAAGGAGAAACACATTTGCCTCTATTTTCAAGTAGGAAGGAGACTAGCCTCAAGACAGGGAGACTCCCTTACAGCCAAGATGACTGACAAATTCTTGTGGCTTTCTCCAAAAGTCAAACCAGAATCTAACCAGCAGCCAGGCTTAGTTCTGGCAGCGTTGCTTTGCCTGGAAATGAGTGCAATCATATCCTAATAGCTATTTGGATAATTGTTCATATGAGTGATCTGCCAACTAATGTTGGAAACAAGTCCTTATTACAAATATAGCATGCAGACTAATCTGGAATATATTAAACTGTGATTTCTATAGCTGCCTATTTCTAAACTGAAATAACGAAACCATTTATCACATTTGCTTTTAAGGAGAACAAACTTTTAAAGTACAATGGTCATATGTAAATGAATGCACAGTTGCAAGTTTAATATTCTAAATTAAAAAAAAAAATTGCCTGAAATTAGTATTTTATTCATGAGTCCTATTTTCTGAATTAATATGGGTCTGAAGAAAGATTTTATTTAATTTTTCCCATGGATGGCGATCATATAAATGCTTCCATATTAAAGTTATCAGTGATTCATTTTAATTCTTCACGTTGGAAATAAATTGAAAATCTAGGTGGATATATGTAAGGTACTTGTGAAGGTTGATATGTGTGACCAGACAAGTTGAGGGGATAATAATAAACCTATTTCTCAGAGATCTGGATCTGGAGGGTCATCAGAAGTAAAATCCCCAATGATTTCCTCACTCTGAGGTAAAAGACTCTGAGCTTAGTTGCTGCATTGGGAATCTTTAGCTGTTTCCATGAAGTTGGAGATGAAGTAGAAAGCCTTTTTTCCATCCTTTCATAAAGATGCACAGAGGCACAGTGGACAAAGGGGTTTTGCACTCCAGATAGCCTCTGCCTGAATTTGAATGTGTCTCCTACAAGCTGAAGGTCATCCGTAACCCACATCCCTTTTCAGAGCTTCAATGTCCCCTTCGCTCTAATGGGCATGAGAAAACCATTTCACAACATAATTATGGAGAGTAAACAAAATGGGGTAAGTTAAGTGACAGGCGAGAGTTTTCCTTTGTAGAAAATGAGGTTTGTGTGGAGTTAGGAGGGCAGGCCATGGTGCCATAGTGGCTGGGCTCAGGTACTCTGACTTCAAACCCTGCAGGTGGCACAGGCATGGATCAGCTTCCCAACTTCCCGGAGCCTCAATGTTTCTACCTGTGCAGTGGGATATTACATACCTTCAAAGCTTGCTGTCAAGATTTGGTTTATTTTATAGACACATTTTAAAATAGGCCTTCACCTAATAGGGTGAAGAAAGCTATTGCTGCCATTTGGGTAGAGAAATCTAGCTCCCTGGTGCTATCCCCATTTCTTGTTCAATCTATTATTTTCTGCTTTTGCCTATTTTTTTCTTTTCCTTTTGTTTTTTTATTTTTTTTTCTAGAAATAAATTGTGCATGTTCACTTCAAGTGTTTAAATTTCAGTGGATCTACCCTGTGTGATACAGGAAAAAGGAAAACAGGAAGTGCTTTTAGGTAAAGTTGCTATTGGGGTAGTTGATCCCCCCCCCCAAAAGGTATTTAAACATGTTTTCATTTTCTATTGCCCATCAGTTCCATAAGTGGATTTTTCCTATATTTACTAAGCAGCTGTTGAATGATGGCACATACAAGACACCTTATGGGACACAATGATAATGGGATGCTGCTTAGTTCATACTAGGAAGTCCAGAAGGGGAGATTCATAGGAAGTAACAAATGGATGTTAAGAGGAGAAAGGGGTTGCTCTGTGGTTATTGGCATCACAGGGTGATTAGTTGCTTCTCATCACTGCTATTTTAGGAGGATGAATAAAAAAATGATCAGCATCTTAGGAAGATAATGAAGAAAAATAAGGCTTTGAGAAACTGAACCAGAATCAACATGGACTCCATGGTTCAGTTCTGACATAGAAGCTCTGAGGGTTCTCTGCAGTCCTCAGGTGCTTTCATGACTTTTCATGAGTCATACAAAATGTGAAAACCCTGGGAAAGAGCCAAAATTCTGGGGTCCATCTTGGGAATCTTTGAGGAAGATTATCCAAAGTCCATGGTTCTCAGTCTCCTGCAACCCCAGCCTTGACCAACAACTCTCCTGCATCTCCTACCACCTCCCTGATGCTGGGCAGGAGGAAGGCAGCACAGATGTCCCTGTGACATATGGAGCTTGCCATCCCGTCTTTCCCATCTTTGGGATCTGCTAGGCGGAGCAAGTAACCTTCAGCCCTAGGCTCCTGCTCCACTCTGCCTGACCCAGATTGGTACAGTTCAGGTGTCCTCGCTCCCGGTGGAATCCTGGGGATGGTGATAGGCTCCAGATATCTGCTCACACCTGGAAACAAAGGCCTGTTAAAATCACTGTGAGTGAGTCAGGATATTCAAATATGAACATAAAGCCTGGGCATTCAAACCCAATGAGAGAAAAAAAAAAAATAAACAATTACTTTTTATCCTTTCAAGTTGGCTACAACCAGAATTTTGGGTCTTTCCCAGGGTTTTCACATTTTGTATCAATCTCCCCTTCTGGACTTCCTAGTATGAACTAAGCAGCATCCCATTATCATGGTGTCCCACAAGGTGTCTTGTATGTGCCATCATTCAACAGCTGCTTAGTAAATGTAGAATAAATCCACTTATGGAACTGGTGGGCAATAGAAAATAAAAACATGTTTAAATACTTTTGGGGGGGGGGATCAACTACCCCAATAGCAATTTTACCTAAAAGCACTTCCTGTTTTCCTTTTTCCTGTATTGCACAGGGTAGATCCACTGAAATTTAAACCCTTGAAGTGAACATGCTGAGAGCCATAGCCCAGTAGGAATAACTCATGGCATTTTTGATTGAAAGGTGAGGCCAGCAAGCCATTGACATGATAATGATTATGTTAAGATGTGCATTCAATTGGATATTAGACCCCTGCTGTCCGCCTGGGCCTGCTACTTTGGAGCCCTCCAGGGGACTCCCGGAGAGTTCCCATTGGCTGGGGAAGTGATAGTTGGGAAAGTGCTGTCTTTAGTTAAGCATACAAGTCATTTGGACAAATTTTACCTCAAATTTTCCCAACTTCTCAGAATGTCAATTCAATGGAACTGAAAAAAAAAAAAAAAACAAAAACAAAAAAAAAATGTTCTGAACACTTCCTGTATACAAGGTATGATAGACACACAGAGATGAGTGAGATTTGATTCCTGCTCTGCGCAAACCTTCACTGTGCTGATGGGGATGGCTGTAAGTACTGAACAACTCTTAGTATCAGCCACAAGTCCCCTCAGCCCACTGTTGGATTCCAATCTTAGACAACCAGATATTTGCAGATGTCCAGGTAGCTCCATCCACTAGCCCATAATTGCTGTGCACCATGAGAAGTCTGAGCAATATGATCCACCATTGTGACTCACACAAACCAGCTTGTGCAAAGGGATTCCTCTTGTTGGAACCTTTAACAAAAAGGAGATGGGAGCCCTCCCCCTGCCAAAAAAAAAAAAAAAAAAAAATCTCCTGGTCTCCTGGTTCCTACCTGACATCTCTTAACCTGTACATTTTTCTGAACTATCCCTAAGCAGAAAGCCTAAGTTGTAAAATATGATGGAGCTCCTAAAATCTGCCTTTTCTCAATATTTCTGGGAGTTCTGTCGACAGAAGTGTAGAATATTTCACGAAATACTTAGGAACTTAATGGGATCTTTCTCCTCAGCAGATTAATTTCCATGTATCTTTTATTTATAGGCTCTAAGCCCACAAATTAGCCATCGTCTTGAAAGAACAAAAGGAGAGGGAAGAGAAGAGAAGGGGAAAATAGACGTTCCGGTCTGCTTCTTAGATTTTAATGTTAGTGAGTGAAATACGAGCTTGGGTCTCCGCCAGAAGGCTTAACCGTGCTGTGTTAAATGAAGCAATCATTAAAAATTAGTTGTTGATTCTTTAAGTTCTGAATAATTTAAGAAACAATATATTATATCTATCTGGGAAAAATATACACAGCCATATCTTAGCCTTTAAAACTCAGTGGATTTTCCACTTCTCTTCCACAGTCTGGTTGATGACTCCCAGCGGATGCTGAGAAGCTCGTGCACATATTGACATGGCAGTGGAGCTGGTAGTTCAGACCCTGTGCACTGTCACTTGGCATGAAAGATCCTCATGCCAGTTGATTAGGCTGCTGAACATTGTCAGTGTTCTGGAATCTCAGTTCTGGAGGTTCTCCATTAGATGTCAATTAATTTCACAATTTAATTTCTTCTTTTCCCTGGAATAAGTGTAGAATAAAGGTCCCTATCCATGTCATTTTTTTAAATTGAATATCACAGTGAAATGAAGGTCCATACCCATTTTCAGTTCACTCCATTGGAAATCTTCAGACACTTAAAAACATCTTTCTCACACTGTGGTTCTCTGTCGACACGGTCTCTATTTCACAGTACGGTTCATATCCAAAACAATTTTGGATTTCCTTCGGGCTCCCTACTCTACTCTGGGATCTCCCATGATGCTTTGGATATCACATGCACTTATGAATGAATGGTTTACTAAAGGTATGAAAAAAGTCATCCAGGAGAAACTGAGAAGGTATCATCTTGAAATAATAAGATTGAAGATAAGGACTTATCTGCGAAGGTCCAGGAAAGCCGCTGGGCTCTGATCTCTTGGTAGCATCACAGGTGTGGACGTCCACACTACAAATGTGTGTTTTTCAATACGATGTGCCCTTTCTGTTACTCATGCTCTGGCTCGTGCAGATGCGCAGTGGCAGCCGTATTTCAACTCTCCACCTTCACGCCTGCCACTGCTGTGTTAACCTCTTTTCCCCAGGATTTATGTCTCTCTCTCTCCCTCCTCTCTCTTTTATTGTTCTGCCTGGAGCCCTGCCAGACCCTAGGATCGAACTTCCCAATCTCACCAAACTCTTGGAAATCCAGCTTGGTAGAAAAGCCCATGCTCGTAATGTGGGAAAGGAAATGGCTTGCCTGTCTCCGTGGAGACGTGCACAGTTTCCTGTTGTGGCTGAATAAATGAAAGTCGCGTTCTTAATTCCCAGACCGCAATTTCAAACGAACATAGTAGAGTTGCACAGACCTGATATGTCCAGAATTCTTGAAAAACTCTTGTGCATTTTGCTCGTCCACCCCCCCTCATCACGTAGCTCAACCACAATGCCCTGGAGATGTTATCCGTGGAATAGCCAAGGAGCAGTCTATTCCTAAAAGTATGAAATTGTTGATCAAAACTGCTTTAGGGTTTATTTAATCCCTTTAAGCATTATTAGAAAATCTCATGAAGCACAAAGAAGACTGGACTTTGAGGCTACGGTATTATTTCAATAAGGATAAAGCCAGATATAAAGGATTTTTGTTTTAGCACCATGCTTAAATCCTCAATAAAGGATTTTGAGAAATAGTGTGTTTAAATTAAATCATTATTCAGTTCCCATTGTTGAGGTGTAAAGAAAACCATCAGTGAGGCAGGATTGAGTGTCGAGGGGCAGCATGATCACCATGCATCATATGGAAATACAGACATCAGACCTCACATGATTTTATAAGTCATCATTTCTTGGGGTTCCTGGAACCTGAAGACTCCCCAAAGAATGGTGTTATACCACATGTAGCAGCGTTTTTAAGACCACAGGGTTCAGAGGGCCTGTGTCCCTTTTTAGCTATATGACCCTGCGTAAATTATGTAATCCCTCCTTGCCTCATTTTTTCTCATCGGTGAAAAAGATGATGCCAATAATAAAATATAGGAGCTACTCAATACTTTAAATGTTCCCTTCATCACTCTTTGTGATTTGTTAGATAAGTTTAAAGTTGATTCTGATGCACATCCCTGGACTAAAATCATACAATACAATCCAAAGCTAGTTAAGTTGAGGATCCTCCAAACAATGCCCTGAATCACCTTGTCCTTGGGTGTTGATCTCTTGAGACTGTTTTCTACACTGATACTCAGAAAATAAAGGTCTCATAGAACTCAGTGACCTGAGCCTAGTACAAACCCTGCCAGAACCCAAGTAACACCTCCGCCCCGTTGCTCAGACCCTGCTTCTCAGAGCAACCCTCCTGTGGTTACTCGCCCTTAGACCACTGCCAACCCCAGCTGGCCAGTCATGTTTGTAGGTACCAAGGGACACCAAGTCGTTTTCTTCTGGGGACAAATGCCCATTGATCTTAAATTAAGGCTTCATGAAGTTGTGTTCCCTCTTGACATAAAATGTTTTCAAATCAGAGTTTCCTGAAATAGAGGGCTAAAGCTGAACTCCATTCAATGCCTACCAATGGCTAGATTTGAATCTAAGGAAAAATAATAAATAATAAATAAAATGGTAAAGCCTAGTAATATCTTTATATATCTTATACCAGGGTGGGCAAACTGGTTTATTGGCCAAATCTAGCACACCACCTGTTTTTCTAAGGTCTGTGGGCTAAGAATAGCTTTTTACATTTTTAAAGGGTTATATTTTAAATAAGTATGGAAGTACCAATGTAATATTCTTTATTTTGCCCCAATACGGAAAGTTTGCCAAACTCAGACTGAAGCTATTAGGAAAAAAAAAAAAAAAAACAACTTTTTTATTGTTTTCTAAATTTAATTGCCTTCTTTATATCATAGCCTTTGTTTTTAAGATGAGAATTAGTGGCATTCTCTGTAATCAACTTTCTTCTTCAAAATTGGAAGGAGAAAATGATAGAGTTAATTTGTAAAACCTGGTTTATAAGTTATCTGAAAAATCTATAGTATAGAAGCCTCTGATTTAGGGGAATAATGTTTTTGCATATGAACCCATTAAAAATCCAGGGAGAATGAAGTATTTCATACTAAGTTATTGTATAAAGTAACCTGGTACTCGTGCCGAAATGCTGATACTTAATCGAGTTTTCTCATTAATCTCTGTGTTCCTTACATGCAGCACACACACACATGTCTGTTTTGCATTTCAGTATGAAGCATACTTGAGGAGTTTTATTCTTTGAATATTTTTTTGGCAGGGGAAACAATAACTTTTCAAATGGGTTCCACAGAGGTGAATCAGCCCTGGCTCCATGGCATAGGTGTTTGAAAGTTTCTAATGCAACAATGAAGCAAGACCAAAGACCCAATAACAAACAGCTGACTGGATCAATAACCCCTGTGTTTTCCATCCATGCTTATTTAAAGTGGTGCATGGAAAAAAAGGGCTCTCTATTTATATCTGGAACTTAATGAAGTGAAATTATCACAGCCGACAGGCGCTGGTGTTGTAATTCAGAGACAGGGTCTGGCTTAGAGGGATTTGCAGGCTGTTTTTATTCCAATTTTTAATTTTTTTAGTGAAACTTAATCCCCTAATCAGTTCCAATTTACATATTTGCTGCCTTTTTATTTTTTTTCCCCAGCATGATTCTAAAAAGAGTGGTGTTGGAGGCATGGAGCGATTATTTGATTCAGTAATTAGTCATTGCAACGTGCCCTGCTGTGTTCTAAGCAAGCAGATCCGTGGTCAAAACACAGGTACACTCCTGAGCATAAAGCCGAGGACTTCTGCAGCCATTTGTAGCTGTTCCATCTGCATGAATCGGTGTGCGCACGGACATGGGTACATGTGTGATTTCAACCAATCCACCCTGAAAAGCATTGCTCACACTAGCTCTCCTTTCCAGTCTTAGGGGATTAATATTCTGCTAAATGAAGTGTTGCAAATTTGAATTTTATTTGGGGCTAAATGGAATACCAAATGCTTATACTTACGATCATGGTAGAACTGTGTTCCGATGTAGAATATTCTCATTCCCTGCATGAATGCACACTTCAGTGAAATTATCTTCCTTGTGAAGAAATGCCATGCCTTTACATTTATATGTTTTCTGTCAAATGTCGATTGAATTTAGGGATGTCCGAAAGCTTCATCACCTTCTTTTCTCTCCCTTTTCTGACCTGGTAGTTATCCCTGAGGAAGGATCTCAGGAAGAGCTATGTGTGTAGGAAAGCAGTGGCTAAACATTAAATGCCCTTCTCACCATGTTCTGAAGAATGATCAGTTATCTTGAAGAACCTTTGTGGATTTGAATTTGAAATTGAAATTGTCTCCTTCTTTGGCACAGTTGGAAAATTAGGAATGGTTTCTCCCCTACACAGACCACAGGCTTATGGTATCAGTCATCTGAGGAGCTGCAGCTTAGTGAACAGGAGGAGGGGCTATCACTCAAAGTTCCACATTAATCCTAGAGTCTGGATGCTGGGTTTATCTACCTGGTAAATATTTATTTAGCTTCTGTTAAGTTCAGTCCTAGAGCATCTTCCTAAAAGAGATTCCAGTGGAATATAGCAAAGAAGCCTAAATAAATCTGATCATGTTACATCTCATTTCTTCACCAGTGTTCATTGGAGTTTGTTGAGGATTATTTTTTAACAAGGGAACATCTTATGGAAAATGAGTCTTTCTGGGACGGTTCTTTACAGGGAATGTAGATATATCGAATAGGACAAGGTTGACAGTGACCAGGACAGTTGCTCAGATAGTATGACCAGTGAAGCAAGAGAATAGAAAGCTGGAAAAATGACAAGGTAAGCAGAGAAAAAAAAAAAAAGAGAGAGAGAGAGAGAAAGAGAGAGGAACAAAAAGAGAGAGAGAAAGGAATCAGCATGTCCTATGTAAAACCCTTCTGAAAAACCTCAAGACAAATAAACTAAAGGCTGACCGTAATTGGGGATAGTTGATGAGGAATTCTCCTGGGAGAACCCCTCAGCTGAGCTCATTTTGGGTTAGCCATGGTGTAAGTCAACTTGTGTGAAGGACATAGAGCACCTTCTATTGTTCCTTGATTCTAGAAAAAAGGAAAAGGCCCAATGGAAAGAAGGTGGGTTTTAAAATCAGATCAACCTAAGTTTTAATCCCAATGCAATTATTTCTCAGTCATGTGCCCCTGGCTGAAATGTTTTACCTTGCTCCTCCTCAACTGTTTTATTTAAAAGAAAATGAAAATTATAATACCTATTGAATGTATGGATGAAATGAAACAATAGATTTAAAACTGCTTAACACAAAGCCCTGAATGTAACTGGTTCTCAGGACAGTAATGACTGGTAATGGTCATTGCGATTGCTTAGGCTGAGGGCCTTCAGTGTACCACAGCTTTAAATACTATCCTCATAAAGATCATTGGAAATTGCTTATGTTTTGATTTGAAAGAAAATGTCTAAGTAACAAGGTTTGGTCTTTGACGCTGGCTTTCCTACAAATTTCTTTCAGAAACTTTCAAACATTTGATATGAATTATATACTATTTTCTAAATTGTTTTCCCTGGATGCTAATTCAATTAAAACCAAAAAGTATGTCTTGATCATTCACAATATGCCCAGAAGCATGGTAGGCACCATGGGAGATATAAAAATATTTTTATAAGCTCTCTTTGTGGTTAAGAATATTATACTTTAGTTAGAGAGATAAAAACTTTGCCCATGAAACCGGGAAGAGATGTTAAAGTAAAAAAGAAATAAAAAAGCAAATAGCTTTGGTATTGCTTCAAACCAGTGTTACTATGAGAATTCAGAACAGGGAAGCGTGGAAGCTGCTTGTTAGCCTGGAACAAGGGATGATGGCCTTTTATCCTGATGAGAAAGTGGTGGGAGAGATGATCCTTAATCTGGAGAAAAGGCTGAACAAAAGAGTGAGGGGAGGGCAGCAGGCAGGAACGATTCGTCCACCTAATTGGGGAAGAAGAGGTACATTGGAGCTCACTGAAAACACAGGTTGCATAGCCAGGTAAAATGGACTGACCAATGTTTGCAAAAGCATTCTGTAAATTTGCTCTTGACTCATGGATTGTGAATGGCAACAAAGTTTAAACTGACCAAAAAAAAAAAAAATCCTTTCAAGAAAACGTTTGCCAACTACTCTTTTGACAACAGATTAATAGACACAATACATAAAGAACTCAAAAAATGCCTCATGGTGCTGAGGGCCATTGCCAAATAGGAATGATGCATCGAAATTTCCTTGCCAGCGTACCCCATGTTAAATGGACTTGCCTTGGAAATTCGCTGTGACATTGCATGTGTGTTTGAGAAAGGTGACCCTGCTCAAGGACCAGGGTGGATCCAGGTTTAGGGTGTATCCTGCAGGTTTTAGGAAGTATCCCGCTCCTTGGGTTTAGGGCGTTCCTGGTTTAAGACAAGTTTAAGGCGTTCCCGGTTTAAGACAATCTGGATTTAAGGCAGTTCCAGGTTTAAGGTTATTGCTGCTGGGAATAGGGCGTATCCTGCTGCCTGAGTTCCCGTTGAGTTCTCATGGAATTCAGAAAGTATTTGGGACGTGAATTGTGCGGCAGAACTTGGATTTCCCCAGAACGTGTGTAGACGCCCGTGTGAGTTCGGGAATAAAGAATTGCTGTTTGAATCTACAAGGTGTGTGGTGGCTCGTGATTCTGTGCCCAGCCAAGACTGCGGCATCATGGGAATTTAAAATTTTAGCAGGTCTAAAATGAAACCCTACAGTTATCCTCTCTTCCAAATCTATGAGCCCAACATCTATCTAGCCCAACATATACACAGTATAAAAACAAACAACCCAATTAATAAATGAGCCAATGAACTAAACAGACACTTCTCAAAAGAAGCAATACAAATGATCAACAAACTTCATTAGCAATTAGATAAACGTAAATCAAAATTACATGGAGATTTCTTCTCACTCCAGTCAGAATGGCAGCCTTCAAGAGTACAAACAAAGATAGGACATGCAGAGAAATAAACAACTTCACACTGTTGGTGGGGTTGCAAATTAGCATAACCACTATAGAAATCAGTATGGAGTTTCCTCAAAAAAAATTAGAAATGAAACCACCATATGACCCAGCTATACCATTCCTCAATATTTACCTTGAAGAATTGAAGCCATCTTATTATAGTGATAAATTCATACCCATGTTTATAGCAGCACAATTCCCAATAACTAAACTAGAGGATCAGCCCAGGTGTCTATCGATGGATAAAGAAAATGTGAAAAATAAAGAAAATATAGATATATAAAGTTTTATTTCAGTCACAAAGAAGAATAAAATTAAACATTTTCAGGAAAATGGATGTCACTAGAGATTATAATGTTAACAAAATAAGCCAAACCTAAAAGGTCAAGATGACACAAAACCTCCACATTCTCTATCCCCTGCTTCCCCAAATGTTAACATCTTTCTTTAGTATGAAACATTTGTCACAAATAACGAAGAACTATTGAGACATAATTATGAACTGAAGTCCAAATTTCATTCTGATATCCTGATTTTTTTTTTCCTTTTTCTTTTCCAGAAGCCCTCCCAGAAAACCACATCACAGTTAGACCTCACATCTCTTGAGGCAAGACTCAACTCTGATGCTTTCACACATTCTCATTTTTGATGACCTTGAGGTTTTGAGGAGCACCTATTTGGTACCCACATATATTTCTTGGTGTTTTTCTGATTTTTTTTATGATTCCTTTCAGGGGGTGAGGAGTCCTGGTCCTGGAAAGGAACATGGCAAAATTAAAACCCCACACACATTCTTTCCTATCAAGGGTCTACCCTGTGAATGCGACTGTTGCTGCTGTGTTTGATTGTGATCACTTTCCCGGGGAGCTTTTTTTAACTTCTTCACTCCATGGTGAACCCTCCCGCCTTCCCACCTGCACTCTTTGGAAGTGCCAGGGTCCTACATTCAGCCCACAGTGAGGATGGAAAGTCAGGCTCCAGCCACATCTTGATGGTACAGTAGCTACGTAATTTATTCGAAATCCTCTGCAGAGAGGAGGATCATCTATTCTCTTTCATTTATTTATTTTCTCAATAAAAAATTTGCACCAATATGGATCATGAAATATTTATTCCATACTTTGGATTGTAACCTAATACTAAGATAAAGGGGGTTACAGGTGAACAATAAGTGCAATTGTATACAGATGTGGACCAGTGTACCTAGATGCCGTGAGAAGACAGTTCATGGGGCAGAACAGCACAGGAGAAGCAATGGACAGTGTGAGTAGGAGGTGACAAAGGGACTTTTCAGGGGTTTCCTATATTCTTCTTCGTCAAGACAAACTGCATTTGCCTGCATTCAAGCGTTTTTATCATATAGCTTCACCTTTATCAATAATCATATTTATGTTATCTCCTAATACACACCCCCTCCTCTAACCATCTCTAATTTCCAAATCAAGCCAGGGCTTTTGGGTCCCTTTACCATGTCCTTGTTTCAGCCCTTCTCAGATTTCCTACACTGATAGCTAGAATTATGAAGTAAAATACACAATGCTCAGTTTGATTTGAATTATAGACAGTGATTAATTTTATCATCTTTGTCCTAAATATTACATGAGCCATATGTACCTCAGTTACAGTATTTGGGCAATTTTATCTAAAATTTTAATTGAACTTGGTCACCCTGTGTTTCATCTGGCTGATTTCTGGCAATCCTATGATAACACCTATCTTACTTTGTAACCTGCAGTTATATGCTCTTATAGATCTTTCAAAATCATTTAGATTTTAGCTTCTCATAAGACAGGAATTATGTTTTATGCTTCTCTTTCCTTTAATGCAGAGAAATTTCATAAAAAGGAGGCCACACAGTGGTCATTACAGGATAACCAGGACCTGAGTAGTCAGATTGGAACTTACCTCTGCAAGGTAGGGGTGTGGGGAGGGGCCCTTCAGGGGCTGGAGCACATCCTAGATGTTTCCAGCCAAATTTGGTTTGAATCTTAGGAGTGTAAGGAAAGTAGTTAGGTTATGTGTGATTGTTGTTTTTCTCTCCAAGACTTTATTCAACCAAACTGAGATCATACAAACCCCTGAAATGCGCTGCTCTGGGGACAAAGTTGAACCCACTGCCTTTGGAAAGCTTAAAATCCCTACCAATCTTAGCATATCCTCAAGGTCCTCTGGGGATTCCCCATAGAGATGGCATCAATGAAGTTTAAGAGCAGTGTATCCTAAATGGGATACACTAATTTCACTCTCCTCCCCTGGGACATTTGGCAATACTCTGTGACATTTTCAATTGCCATGACAGTGATACTGGCATCAAGTGGAGAGAGAAAGCAAGAATACTGAATCTTATCATGCATAGGACCTAGGATGTACAGATTAAACACACACACACACACACACACACACACACACACACACACAAAGACACATACAAACCATTGTGATCCAAAGGGTTGGCAAAGGGTCAGTAATGCCACAGGTGAGAAATCACAGTGTAGAGTCCGTAAGAAGCCTGAGGTGATAAGAGGCTTCCTTAGATTTGCAGTATGATAGTGAAAACAAGGCATGGCCGAGCCAGCGAAGTTCAACCTTGGATGAAGGACTGATACGGAATGTTGACTTGAGGTCATGATTACGCTGTAGACCCTTGGACATCAAGGCAGAAGGCAACTCAGGCTAGAACTGTGGTGAGCTTTGAACGTGAATCTACAAAGCTCCAGATTTTGAAGCACTGCCACTAGTGAAGGTAATGGTGAGTTTGGAAATGTGAGATGGTATGGAGGAACGTTTGGAAAAGTCACAGATGGTTTGTGACTTCAGTGGGGTTGTGCTTCCATAGCAAAACAAAATATGGGGATTAGGTCATCTCAACTATGATTCTCATTGAAAGAAACAAAAATTGTCTCAAATCTTCCTTTCCTATAGCTGAAGCAAGGCTAATGTGAGAGATTCTTCATTTTTTTTTTTTTTTTGCATGCACATCACAACCTTGTTAGCTCACTATTTTAATCCTTCCTCTTCATCTTGTGGTCAAGTCGCAGGAGCCCCATTTTCATCTCAGGCAGCCCTGATGAAGTTTATATGCTAAACCAGACCTAGAAAATGGGATCCGAGGACAAGCTGGATACACTGAGAACCTGTCTACAATTCTGTGGTTCAGAGTTTGGAACCAAACCCAAATATTTTGTTATGGGGGTTTATTTCACCTTGGCAAAACATGGTCTTCTGTTTTAAAGAGGGGGTGGGAGTTAAAAAGCTTATTAAAAAATTTCAAAATGCTTCTTCAACATCAAATAGCTCCTAGAAAAATATTTTGATGAGTTAAGTGTAAATGAATCAGAAACATATGGATTCCATTTCCTTTAGATTACACATGGGTTTCAAAATTAAGAGGAAAAGCACTCAGGGCAAAATGCATTTTGGATTTTATTGAACCCAAAATATTTGAGAAATAACTCAAGACACTCAAAGAACCCCAAATCTTGCCAGGATCCCGGATCCCTTGTGACGAGCAAATTAGATTTCAAAATTCCTCTTGCTTTAGTGATCTATGGTATTATGTAAAATTTGGAGGAAAAACTTCTATTCTATTTATGGTCTTTATCCCGGATATTTTCACTTACAATATTTGGCAAAAAATCTAGACTCTAAGGATACTTAAGATTGCCTAAATTGGCTGGTGGCTCAGCTTCACTCTACCCCACTTGATGACAACAACACGTGATTTGTCTCATACGCAGCCATAAAATTCAGGGATTAATCAAAGAGCTTTAGGATCATTTTTGTAGCAAAGAGTAACCAGCAATATTTATAATTTGCCATTTTGCATTTAACTTTTCACTCACGTATAAGGCATCGATGAAAATTTCTCCATTTTTTCTCATTGTTCTTACATTTTGAGAGGCCTTGTTTCTAGATCCTATATTTCAAAAACAAACCCTTGCTGGCTGGTTAGCTCAATCTTTCACTTATTTCAACAGCAAGACCACAGTGTGGCTGGAGAAGTACTTAGATCACTTCTTTTTCTAGTTCCCCGAAAGCCACCATCTAAGTAAAAAGTTTTAAGACAGCTCCCTTGACTACACTTCCAATCAGTATTCTGTTTCTATGCCTTTCTTGCATATTATTTTGACAGTGATCGCATTTATTCTTTTGGTTTTTTTTTTCATTGAATTCATTATTTTTAACACCTGCCTGATGGTACACATGGGGGTACATAGGACAAAAAAATAAGTCAGAGCATGCATCTTCATGGGAATGTCACGTATATGTACAATTCTTTAAGACCAGAGAATTACAGAGATGTAGTCTTCCAGAGTACACAGCACCAAAGTAAAGTTTGCCAAAAAGGAGAGTGTTGCCCAAAATTATGACATGGAAATATAAAATAATAGTTGTCTAAATCTAATTTAAGTGATCTGTCTACAGCACTTTACAATGAAGTGGGTTCAGAGTAAACGTTACTCTATTTTGTACATGTAATGTATTTTGGTCCATTCTTCCTCTGGCAAACTAGCACTGGTAGTTCTAGATATAGCCTTGATGTCTCCACTGTGAGAGTTCCCATTTCTACCATAGTTGAGTGAAATTTCTCTAAATTTCCATCATACATCATACATGCAGTTATTTATATCATTTTTAGCATTGTTTTTTAATCAACTTATTTATACTTCAGAGTCCTCCTATAAACCACTGACGTTTTTGAGAGAAAGGACTACATCCTGGTCTTATTTTGGTAGCCGATGTGGAGCGTATGGCCTGGAACAGGCTAAGTGAGCACTCGAGTGTCATTGGTGGAGTGGACCACTGGATAATTGATGCTATTGTTATAAAGGGAAGTAGAGAAAGGCAAAAATAGACCCCAGGACCAATCACAGTTGCATTACCCAAGTATCTTTAAGAATCACATTCTAAATAGATACATTATATTCCACATGGAACAAATGACTCATATTAGCTAAATATGGTTACTAGATACATAGACAGTGCAAGCCCAAAGGACAATCAGAAGTAGATGTTTGGATTCATTTAGACTCATACTCAAATTCATGGGGCCAGTCATTCACCGCACTCCCTCCATGCGGGACTGGAATTTCCTGAAGGCCTTCCTTGCAGTCTGCAGTTCAGGAACCATGGTGAGAACCCTAAATAGTCCTGAGTGCCATGTACTACCAACTTTAAACACATCCCAAATATAAACGTCTGATTTTATCAGATGGGAAATGTGCCCTAAACTTCCTAGTTTAGGGTGCGTACCCACCAAGCACATTCTTCACATTTTCCAAAGACCTTTCTCAGTAATTATTCACAGCTTTTAAATCTTCTTAGATTTTTATATGGTTTCCTGGATTACAGACATTATTACAAAAGACACTTGTACCCATGGCTATCTATAAAAGGACTGGGATATAATTCTAAGCAAACTCTTCTTTTTAGTACACATGTAGTCTGAGAAAACATGAGCCTTTTCTTTCTATTTGGGGCAAATGTTCTTGAGCCCCCCTTACTATAGCAGAACAGTGATTCCCCAAATTCCAGGACCCTGATCTATAGAGATCAAAAAGACTTTATTTTTAAATTGAAATGCATAATCTATATTCCATGGGATCCTCGGCCTCTCAAATACATACGTAAAGAAAATTTAACAGGATTCAATATCTCATCTTATTCTTTAAGTTTCCCAAATCCTTGGCCTTTCCTGATTTTATTTAAGGCCTTGATTAGTTTATTAGTTTGACAGGGGCCCAGGTAATTACACTGGGTTCTAAGTCCTACCGTAGGTTACGTCTGCATCTCCCCGAACACACACAAAATTTAGTGCCACTGCAGCACTTCTGAAAACAAACAAAAGATTTGTGAACTAGTCACTAAGCATCCGACGCAATTAACTGCATTTGCTTCTTTTTTTGGCATTCTCACACAATCGAGGCCTTGTGAGAGGTAGGCACTCCTCACATCAGACTGTGTTTTCTTTAGAGGAAAGGGTGCCAAAATCCTCCCACCACACATAGCTGAAGTCTCTACTAGCAGGAGGTGGACAGTTGCGACACACATACACACACACATGTGTGCACA
This sequence comes from Spermophilus citellus, assembly GCF_964194105.1. Classification (NCBI taxonomy): domain Eukaryota; kingdom Metazoa; phylum Chordata; class Mammalia; order Rodentia; family Sciuridae; genus Spermophilus; species Spermophilus citellus. The sequence continues at coordinate 69,371,975 of NC_138199.1, forward strand.
CACACACACACACACACCCTTCCTCCTACGGCTGCTAAAACCATGATATGTACATAAAGACACAAACCCGTAGCTACAAAAAATATTCATGTGAAGGAACAGGGATACAGCTTCCTAGAAATGGATTTGCTGCTGCCCACTGTCTCCATCAATGAGAGCATTACTTAAGATAAAACAAACACAATTTCATTTAAAAGTATAGACGTGGTTGATTAAAAGTAAAAGCCAAGAAAACAAAATGGAAACTGTTCTGGAAAAAGGTTGATACTTTTTTTTTTTTTTAATATTTGAGGCAAGTAAAAATAGAACTTACCTCGAGGTACCTAAATCTCAACCGCTTTTAATTGCCAACTTCGGGCTGTCACACTTGGAACATTTTTTTTTTCTTTTTTAATGAAAAGGTCTCTAAAATCTAGTTAATTAGAACTGACTACCATTAACTCTTTGATTGATTTAACGTCCTGTTGTGCGGGCCTGTGCTCACAGGTTCCCTGCTGGCTCCCCTGGGTTGTTCTCCACGTTGGTGTGGACGCTGGTATAGAGCTGGAGTCATACAACGGTCTTTATTACAAAAATAATTCATCAGGGGAAAACTGAAGAAGGTGGATGTGTGGTCTAAGCAGATCCAAGTCGTTGAAGAGTCTTTTACCCCCACTCAGTATCCAACAAAACCTTGAGCCTCTCCATGACTCTTTTCTTCTCTTCATTATGCAATACAGATTGGTGAGACCAATTCCAACCAGTTATATGAAGAAATAAAATTTGTTGCTTCCATACATACTACCATACATTTGCACTTGCATAAATACCATCATGTATTGAGCAGTAGACAAAGCAGACTTTAATAAACATGTTTCATACATGATTCATAAAATCCTCTAAAAAGTCTGCATTTTCATGATAATCCTGAGGATTAGCAATCAGTAATAATTCACATGTAATAAGAATCTGAGTTTGAATTTGAGGCCAGTGTTTTCTGATCCCAGAATCTGGCTTTACTGATACCCTCTTTCTTTGTCTGTGAAGTTCTTTATTTTCAATGTGTCAACATTGCAGCTCTCATTCCATTATTTTATGGGGTTCTGAAGAAGTGAGAGAAATGCATCCGTAACCAAGTAATTAATGGAAACCAAGTTCTCTACTTTCTCCTATACAAATATCGTCTTTAGCAATATAGACACTTTTCTCCATAGTCATTAGTTTGCTAAAGTATATACCAGGACTTGAAAGAATTATGGCATGCCTCAAAAGGTGTTCTTTGCAATACTTCTTTGCATGTTGAAAGAATCATCTCACAGACTGATAAAGTATTTCATTATCAAAAAGAATGTAACTGATGTGAGTGAAAAGACAATTCTCTATAAGTTTCTCACATTTTTTTGAGTCTTACAAATAGAGGGTACTCATGCCTGTGTTTTGAAATCTCTTTTCAAAAATATTTGAATAGAGAACAGTCTTGAAAAATATAGATAATATCTACCTCTAGAGGAAAAGGCAGCCATTCTTACTGCCCATTATAAGACATTCAGAGTCTCTCAGCTCTGAATCCTTCGTCCTAGCCCTCTGTGTGCTGAGATTCTCTGGTCCTTGTTATATAGCCTGGTGGGAATCAGAGCTCAGAGAAACAGTGCAAAAATGCCTGGGTACTGTGGCTACTGTGATTGCTGTGACTAAAGTGCTATCTTTCATCTCTGACCCAAGAGTTGCATGTCTCCTATTAATACCCATAAAATTTTATCAGGCTTATTTAAAATCTTGTGAGTAGGGAAAATTCTCACATCTTCACCAATAATAACATCATAACCAATCCATACTATCAGTGAGTAGTTTGTCAAAATCAGCTTTGCCGCACTTAAATATTCATAGTAGAGATGTAAGCTTATTTTTGTCTTGATGCTCTGTGATTATTACCAACCTGCCCTGAGATTATGAATAATTCCTGCTATCCATCCACTGGAATGTTCATTTCTACATCCCATCCTTCCTATTAAGTATTTTTATATATCTTTAAAAGGAATAATATTATTAATGAAACTTGGCAAAAGTTTATAAAGTACTCTGTGCTTTGTTAATGCAATCAGTCTGCTCCTTTCCATTACAATGTAAGAATAATGCATTATATTTATTTAAGATCCTAGACTTTGTGCTGTTTCAAATGCTATTTACCTAGGTGAGTCACATGTAATTGGGAATTACAAGTTTTTATCTGAGTGGGTCTCCTAAAAAATGAGATACAGTCTTTACATAAAATTTTCACTCATGAAATTGAATTATATCATTTGTTGTGCTTTTCTTTTTATTCTCATTAGAATCTACTGTCTCTAAAGATTAGTATGCAGTAAGATCAGTATGAGTTTTTGATAAAAATGAAGACTAAGACCTCCTCAGACTTTATTTTGATTCAGGATTCCTGGTGCTGATATCCAGATTAAAAAAGAAGGAGAAGGAGAAGAAGGAGAAGAAAATTAAATTAAATTAAACCCTAGAGCAATTATTTTACAAAACATGTAGATGTGATGGAAAATATAGAGCTGCAATGGAGAGACTAAGGGTTCAAGATTTTTGACTTTGAGCAAGATGTTGACACTTCAGTTATCTGATGTATTCCTTTATAAAATTGTCACATTAAATTACAATTTAAAAATTTGTTTTAATTTTGTATTCTATTATTTTATAGATGAAGAAGTGTTTCTTCTAGGGAGCCTTCTGCTGGACCCCAGTTCCACGGAAGATGAGGCAAGTATTAAGTGCTTCATGTTTTATGGGGAGATGTAATCCTGGATAGTGGAGTGAAGAAAGTATAAGTGAGGCTGGAGCAGATAGAAGAAAACTCAAGGTGGCCACCACTTCACAGAGTGACCCTGCAAAACTGGGCCTCATGAGCTGTCTCCAGATGGGTTATGGAGGAAAACCATTCCTCAAATAGTCCTTCAAGTACATTGATTGAGGGAATAAAAAGTGGCCCTCAAGGTCCCTGCTATAGGTCTCACTCAGATGCCCTCATGCCCTCCTGTTTTGGCTGGCTTTCAAGTCACAGTGGCGAGTATCTCTTTCCTGTGAGGACAACAGTGCCCAGGGGGTGTGTCAGGCTGAAGGAATCTCATGGTCCTACAAATCATCAACATGGTTACCTATGTGTTCTCACTTTCTCCTCCACAATACCCGTGGCTCATAATTATTTCCTAAATATTTATATGATAACCTTTAGAGCAGGTTTGTTTTAAATTAACAAAATAAAAACCAGAGTTTTAGGTGCCTTGAATTTGGGGATGTTTCTAGTTTTACATTTTCTCAGCTTTTGGGCTGCAGTCCCATGCATTTTGAAATACAGTTTCTAGAGATGTAATATACACAACATTTTTAAATAACTCGGTTACACTTTCTGACAGAGTAAAAGATACAGGTGATATCATTGAGATGCTTCAAGGAATTATGTTCTTCTTTGCTTGATTTGGTGTTCAGGATTTTTCTCATTGGTGACACAAAACCCTGTTTCAAATCCTGCCCTATCATTTGTTAACCGGGATCTTAGTCAAGATAATTTAACTCATGGGATAAAAATTCATTCTCTGATAAAAGAATATTAATAATTTCTACAAAAAGTAAGTGTTTTGAAAGGTAGGATATGTAATAAGTACAGGCAAAGTTTCTGACAAATGTATAGAAGAGTAAGGCTAATGTCCCAAATAAATTTTCTGAGAAACTTTCTATAAGCATCTCTTGAATGATATTACTGTAGCAAGCCATAACACAGGCACATTATCTTTAGCAGTTTCTCTGTTTCTAGATGAACATTTATATTAAGGGATAAAAAATCAGGAGGAAAAATTGAAATGTAGAAAAACCACATTTAAAAGTCCCTATCTCCAGTGATACATTGTATCTATTATCAGTCAGTCTGTATATGTGTCTATCTACCTTCTATTCTCCCTTTCTATTTACTTCTACAGTTCTAAATATATTTATCTATCTATTATGAAGATAAATACAGATAAATATCCTCATTTAGAATAGGGTTCATGGTTGTTGTATTTTAAAATTAACACACTATTTAGTTAAGACAAAGGCATTCTGGTTGGGTCTGTCATTTATCTGCATGAGCCTTATGCCTATGAACAAAAGTGTGGTCATATCCTCATACAAATAAAACATTAGTAATCGTTTCCAGTAAAATGAGATTTTTAACTATTTTTACTGTAAATTAATATATATGCAATTTTAACAATTTCATTTTTAAAATCTGTAAGTCCACCACATAACCAACCTCTAATTTTATGGGAATGACTTCAGAGGAGAGTTTAGACTTGAAAACTGTTGTTCATGAGCAAAGGCAGTCTTACCCCACAGGTAACTCTCCAGAGGTTTTCTCCTGCTTTGGACCACTCAATTTTTCCACAAGTATACACTTCAACCTGCTCAGGGGTAGGGGAGAGCTGGGAGAATTAAATTGCACCTTGATGGGGTAGGATTCCCCATCTCTTATTAATGTAAGTCTTTTATTGATGGAAACTTTTGTGAGAAGGGAGAAGGGAGAAAGGATATGATAACAAGTCTGTAACTGCCCCAATGTTTAATTACTATTCTCTACATCTGTATGTATTTTACGTAATCAAATGCTGTTACCATAACCTGGAGGATCCACAATGAGGGTCTGAAACAGTGAGATAATTTATATAAATGCATTTTAACAAAATGATAAACCATATCTACTTTAAAGGTAAGTTTAAATAACACCTCAAACAATTACAAGACCCATTAATTAATTCATTCATTCATTCATTCATACAGAATATCAACTAGCTGCACTTCATAGAGAATATCTCATTCATACAGAATATCCACTAGCTACACTTCATACAGAATATCACATTCATACAGAATATCCACTAGCTACACTTACCATGAAAAGTTCTACAAAACTATCAGCTACTAAGGCAAAACAGGTGGCAGAAGCCATGCGACCTATAGAGACTGTATAATAGTAAAAGTGGTTCAAACTCAGAAGTGTGCTATTTTTATAAGCAGAGAATAAAACAGATAACATAGATTCAATAATAATAATAAAACCAAAATAATCCTTACATAAACATATCATTCACAAGGCTGTTCTTGAAAAATAAAAGCTGATGCACCTTCTTGAATTCAATGATTTCCGTGTACAACGTCCATGAAAAGCCCAGATCCAAAAACAAATTTAAACTTACAAATGTGCCATGAGTATTCTGTAAAGAAATAACTGTTTAAACATGCAATCCCATAATTAGCCTGGATCTTTCATTCAAGCTCTGCAGGTCAAAACCACCAACTTTTCCAAGTCAATGGGGAAAAACCTTCCATTTCTCTCTTGTGTATTTGGATGTGTGTAATTAGACTTTGCCGATGCCAACAAAAACCCATGAAGGCTTTCTCTATACAAGTTTAGATTGTTCCCGCTCCAGGAATGGGATCAGAACGTGCTGGTACACCATCAGCAGCACCACTGAATGGGAAATACCACCAACCCATCTCAGCAAAGAGGCTGCCGCTCTCCACTAAGATAAATATATCTGGGATAAAAAATAAATGGAGTGGACCTAGCAAAAGCAAATGCCATTAATCTAATGACTTCAATGAATTTGGTGTTGAATTTTGCCTGCTAATTGACATGGGTTTCCTTGGTAGTTGACATTTAAGCTGAACCTGTGTGTAGATGAGCTATTAATGTAGCAAAATTGGAGGTCCCTGACCACTGTACCAGGGAGCATCTTTTGGACTATATATTAATAAAATCAAAATCACGGTGGTTTAAACAGGTCAATCCCCCTCCACACATACACACACCCTGTGTGTTGGCTTGCCAATTCAGGACAGTTAAGGTGACGCCTTGCAGTTACGGAGATTCACATTCATTTTTATTTTGCACTTTCCTGGTAGCCCATGCTGACCACAAAACATGAGCCACACCCCATGTTGTGCCATACAATCTTGCTAATCTTTAGTGGAAAGGTGGGAAAATGTCCTCTGTCCTTCTAAATCTCAGCTGGTCTTCCTGATTTGTATGTTAGCAGTAGAATGGATCATAAAGGATGCTGTTTGACTTCCAAAGTGAGATCCTAATGACCACATGGCTCTGTCTGGTTTCTTGGAACATCTGCTCTCAGAATCTAACACCTATACTGTGAGAAGCCTGAGCACATAGGGAGGCCATGTGTAGGTGTATTCTAGTTGACTCTCCCCACTGAGCCTTGCTTAGACACTGCCCTAGTGTACTGGACATTTGATGAAGAATCCTCTAGGTAATTCCAGTGTTCAGTCATTAAAGTCTTCACAGAATACTTCATGTTAAAGTCTTCTAGAATATTTAGTCAGTATAAAACAGATGCCATTATACATTACTGAGCTTGGAGAGGCTTATTACACAATAATAGATAACTGAATAAACATGTTCAGCATGCTACTAAACTCCAAAATGTGTGCCAGAGGTCCAGTCATTGCATCCATATTTCAGACAGCCAGAAGAAACCAGACAGAGCCATGTGCTCATTAGGAAGAATCACAGAATATATTCATTTCATAACATTGATGAGAACCTAATCATCTGGAATTTGATGCTAGACACTCAGATAAGGAGTTATGTCTACAGAAAATTGTTCATTAAAATGAAAATCTAAGGAGGGTAATGCCAAAGTGTAGGTATCTTCATGAAATCACTATTTTGCTTATAAAAATAGTTGAGTTTCTCTAGATGATAAAGGATGGTTAGGAGAAACCAAGGGTACTGCCTCAGAAACAAGCAGAGACAGACCAAATGGCTCAGGAACTCCATGGCTTGAGGGTCCTGGGTGCTCGGAGAGTAGGGTGGGATGTATATAAACTAGATTTCTTTTCTCTGGCTAAGGATAGATCAAAGGCAAACCTTTATACCTTTCTTATTTTTCCGATCCCCCTTGCTGTTATTCTGCTACTTTTATGTTAAAAAGATTTAATTCAGTGTAGCCTGGTCCTTCTCATTGCCACCTTGTCTTTGACTTACATTGTTAATGCCCATGTCTACTTTGGAATGTGGATCAAAACATGTATTTGTGCAAAGATGCACTTCTTCTGACAGCCAAAACCTAGCTAATGTTACAGTGGGAAACAATTGTCTGAATTTAAACTGGGATGAGGATTTGATTCATATTATACCAATTAACTCTTGTGAGGGTTCATCTGAATTTTCATCTCCATCAGATTAGAAGATGACTAAGATTAAGGGGCTTCTGGGTGTATCAAGGGAGTTGTTTCTAGGACTTATGGGCATATGGGACAGCAAACTGACCTACCCTAAGTGTGGGCAGTGCAATCCAATAAGTTGGGGGCCTGGATGGAACAAAAAGTTGGAAGAACAAGGAAAAAGCAGCAGATGCACATTTGAGTCTTCTTGAGCCAGTTCTTTGATTGCTGCTGTGATCACCCAAGGACATCGCACTCCAGTTCCTTCACTCTTCCACAGCATACTCTGCCTCAGGACTCTCCAGGGAGTGCCCAGGTCTTTGGTCCTGAACTGGGGCTGCATCATTGATCCTTCTTGTTCTGAGGCCCCAGCTTCTTGGACTGAGCAGCTGTGGGTATCTCCAGCCTGCAGATGGCCATTGTGGGACTATCCAGTTCTGGACATGTAAGCCAATATTTTTACAATCATTTATATATATATATATATATATATATATATATATATATATATATATATATATAGTTAGTTAGTTAGTTAGTTAGTTCGTTCGTTCGTTCGTTCGTTCGTTCGTTCTGTTTCTCTAGAGAACCCTCTAGAGAATTCTAATATACCTATATACCTCCATGGAGGACTTCCTCCATAATTAGACTGAATACTGATTCACTGAATTTAGAAAATGTTTTAAAGTCTAATCAGTCTCTTCTTTGAACACTGGCACATCAGCGATGTGGCCAGACATTGTGGGGATTCTGGGTGACTGAGCTTAGAATAGCCCTTCCAAGATGGCTACTGGATATCCAAGGGTAACTTGGTGTGGACTTGAAGTGAAATCACTACTTTCCTCTGAAACAAAGGGCCTCTGAAGAACTTGAGAAAGGTTCATTGCAGCAACCATGATAAATAATGATAGTTGGAAGAAACAGCATTTAATAATGATGAGAGTGATTTATCAGAACTAATTTATATCAAGTATTTGGTGAAAATGTTTGCATCTGTTATCATGCTGGTCCTTCCCGACAGCTCTGTGAAGTGGTCTGTTATCTTCAGGGAACCAGCAGGAACGCGGAAACTAAATAAGGGACATCGTTTGCAGAGCTGGGATGCAAATTCAGGCCACAGGGCAGATAGCAAAGCAAACTGGGCATTGTGTGAACTCTAATTTGGAAGGTCTGTTCTGTATCCCATCTTCTACCTCTTCAGACCTGGGTTCTCTAACCAACTCCCTGCTGAAGAGTTCTGCCGCACAGTCAATACACCGACCAACACACGGGCATTTCAAATGTAAGAGCCTAGTGGAAAGAGCTAGAGAGTGAGGTAGACAGAGGCAGGAGGCCCAGCACCACTGGGATACAGGTGACTGTGTCAGAGTGAAGGACCCAGCTTCTTCCTTCCTATTTTTTTTTTCATTTTTGTAAGACTGTGTTGCCCTAATAGAGGAGTGAAGCTTAGAGGCAGCCTCATTTGAATGTGTTTTGGGAGTGAGCCTAATACCTCATATTTTTCAAAAGAAAACACACACATACACACACACACACACACACACGCACACACACACTCACCTATATAGAAGCCAAAAATATCAAGCTGTTCATGGCTGTTAAACAGCCAGGGAAAGCTGAGTTGTACCCTTGTGTGTTTTTCTTTCAAACACGTTGACCACCCTCCCTTTGCAACATCTTATTTAGTGAAGCACAAATTGTACAAATGGAAAGAAAAAGAAAAAGAAATTTTTTTTTCAACACTAAAATTTGGCTTCGGCCTGCAGTTCTGTTTCATCGGCAAAAACTCCTTCACTTTCTTTCTTCCCTGTTTCAGGCATGTTGTAGAAATCTCTCCCTGAATATCCAGGCAGGGAAGGGTTAATTTAAAGGCTTGGAGCCAGGACTCTCCAACTGGGGCAGCTCACAGTTTGGAATACTGCCTTGAATGTCTGACTGAACCTTTTTATTATCTTTTTTTTTTTTTTTTTTTTTGCCCAAAGGTGGCTTTTAGACACCCACAGCAGCACAAGGCCTTCGCAGGGCGATTCGACAGACCGGAGCCAGAAAGCTGTCTGCCCCTTCTGCGATGGCTGGGGAACCCCACGGAGGAACCCCCTTCCCACCCAGAGGGTGGACGTGACAGCGCACCTCCCGCACCCTTCAGTAAAACTGCAGACCCACCAGGGAGGCTTCCAATCAGTAGGGAGTTCCGAGGGCTGGGAAGAGTGGCAGGAGGAGAGAAAAGAAGGTGTGGAGAGCCAGGCGGGCCCAGAGACTGACAGGGATGCTAAAGAAGAAAAGAAGACCCAAGACACACCACACACACACACACACACACACACACACACACACACACGAGGTGGGTGGCAGGAGGGAGAGAGATGACAGGAGGCCAGTAAAACGACAAAAATGAGACTTGCGGAGAACAGGAGAGGTGAAGGAGGGGGGACACAGGCAACTGAAAGATCAGAGGGCTGCAAATGTCCTCATCCAAGGACCTCCAACTTCTCCTGTGCCTTTGACATCCCCACTGACGCTAGGGAGGGTCCAAGTGGCCGTTGACATGGAGCTGTTTTAATGGTGCCATCCTGATCTGCTCAATTAAAACTGACAGGTGTTCACCCACCGAGTGAAATCCCATAGCTGCTTGGAAATCTTTGAAGTGTCCTTATCCAATAGACAGCTTGCTGCTTAGTTGAGTTTCTCTGTTTCCTAACAGGAAATACAGTGTACCCAGGTATTTGGCAGCAGGTTGAGAGAAATACTGACAGAGACTGTTCCTGAACAATAAGGTGGCCATGAGCATCCAGAGAGATGTTCTGTGAGGAGGAGCTACATCAGACCTTACTGGAGATACACTCTTCTGGAGAGCCTGGTGTTGCCTTGAGTCTCCCTTCCATGAAGCCCCCTATGACCAAGGTGTGAACATACCCACCAGCTCATAAACCCTTTGCTTAGAAGCATACTAAAACCCTGCTACTTAGAGATAGGCCATCAATATTACACATGATCAAAAATGTACCTAGGTTGGGAACTGCTGCACAGAGCATATATTTGACAAGAAGTACAGTTTCTAGGGCTTTACAGGACAGAGAGCCTCCTTCTGCACAGCATCTCTTTGAATGATATACTGTAGTGTGATACAAGGAAAGTAGCCAAGAATCTTGAGTGTGGTCCATGGAGTACTTTTAAACTGGTTAAAAATGCAGGTTTCCCAAGACCTGCAATACTCACAATCAGACTCTGGTGGAAGCTGTATTCTTATCATGCATTCTAATAATTCCAAGGACTCTGGATTTGAGAAACACACAGAAAGAAGTCTTTTATCAATATCCCAGTGGGGCTTTTATAGCAGCCTGCTTATCTCCACTTTTTACAGAAGATAAAATTGGAGTTCCAAGAAGTTAAGAGACCAGATCCAAAGCCACATTAGAGTCTGCTGTAAATTGGGAAGAGGTATAATTAGAAATATATGACTATTAGAAATAAGTCTTCACCTGGAAATAAATCTTCTGACTTCCAGTCTTCTGTGTTCTCTCAATTATGCTATCCCACCTCCCCTGACATAAGAGAAATTTGACATTGGTTCTTCTCGAATCTGTTACGGCAGCTCCCAACAAGGGTAAGAGTAGTGTGCAGATGCAGCCATGCCTCAGTGATCACTTCTGGTGAAACAAGCTGCCAGTCTCCAGCATGAATATCTAAATGTGGCTCTATGAAAAGCTCCACTTTTCTACTGAGATAGGGTGCTTAAACAAAATCTTCACACCAGGAAAACTGGAAGGATCATGATTCCAATGGCCAATGTATAATTGTATTCTGCTTTAGTGCTATATGAAGCTGTAACAATGTTGTTCCAGGTGACTGTTCCTAATATGCATACTAAATGAGGCAGAGGAGCTTATTTGCTTTATAAAAGCAAGCCACTTAGGTCAGTACCTAAGTCTCCTGGTGAATGCAGCGAGTCTGGATGAATTTGCCCACATTTACAGAGCTCTGACTTGTAGAACTGAGTATCAAAGAAAGGCTCCTTAAAAATGAGTAAAATTTAACCAGGCATGGTGGTGCATGCCTGTAACCTCAATGGCTTGGGAGCGTGAGGCAGGAGGATTGCAAATTCATAAGCTGGCCTCAGCAACAGCTAGGCACGAAGCAACTCAGTGAGACCCGGTCTCTGAATTAAAATACAAAATAGGGATGGGGATGTGGTTCAGTGATTGAGTGCCCCTGAGTTCAATCCTCAGTACCCCAAAATAAAAATAATAAAAAGAAAAAAAAATTTAAATTAGTTTACATTAAAAGAATACACACACACACACACACACACAGAGACACACAGAGAACTTTATAATTGATCCATTACAAGTTCAATTTAAGAAATGACTTTGCTTTGGAGGCCTGGGCTTAATGAATATTGAGTTTCTCTTTGGAGTGATGAAATAACTGGAAATAGATAGTGGTAATGGTTGCAGAACATTGCTAATATAATAAAAATCTCTGGGTTTAAAATGGTTAACATGGTGAATTTTATGTATATTTGATCTCAATAAAGTGAAAGTCATTTTAAATTAAAATGCTATGGAAATATAAAAACATTAAATGTATAAAACATCAACGTATCAGTAATTTATAGAGGATTAATACATTTGCAACTTATTCGAAATTCATCTAGGACTAATTTGGATACACAGAAAAAAACACTAGAATGCTTAACTTTAAATTGGAGATGTATTTTTTTAGATGGAGATCTATTTTTTAATATGTATGAGTATGTGATGGAATGTTTTTTAAGGATTAAAATACCTTCCTCAAGGAGGTAAAATTCAGGTGTCATTTTTTTTTAATCCACAAAATTGTAGCTGTTATTCCTGGTAAAGACCAGAACTATTTCCACCTTTTCTCCATGCTAGCTGGATTAATTCCATAGTTAACCATCCACTGTCACTTTTCAAGCCTCTGGAAAAGAGTTCTTTAAAAGTACACATGTATTTAGAGAGCCTTAAAGCATGCAAGCGAGAAAACAAAAACACAACAGAAACAACTAGCAAGTAAACACGCTCCAACTAATTTAAACTCTCACAAAATCTGGTAAAGAAAAGTAACCAGGCTGAGGCAGGAGGCTCTCAACTTCAAGGCCAGCCTCAGAAACTTAGCAAGGACCTGCTACCAAATAAAAAACATGAAAGGCCGAGGATGTAGTTTGGACATAGAGCACATGCCCCTGGGTTCAATTCCCAGCACTGAAAACAAAATAAAAAATAAAGTGACCTCATGTCATATTAGAGTCCAATTACAAAACAAAATCAACACAACTATCACCAGGCCCCATGACAGTTGTTGGCTTCCTGTCAAAGGAGGTGATAGAGCTTTGGTTGTCTTTTGGTCGTTGTTGTTTTGAATAAAATTGTGGTTAGCAGACTACTACTAGTCTGTTACAATGAGCCAGTTGCCAGTTCATTGTGGATATGACAGGCTATCCTTTAAAATAAAAGGTTACTGTAATCAGGATACGTGTGTATGGACAACATCATCTAAACTCAAGGACTCCCAAGCTGGTTTTGTGAAAATGCCCTTCTATTCAGGCAGGTACCTTTTCCCCATTATAAGCAAACCCTGTAGATTGTTTTGCCCAAGGATTCTCAATTTCCTAGAAGAGGCTTGGCCCAGCATGTGCTCTTCTTCCTGGAGGGAATAGTTACTGCACTGACCAGTAGGTGGAGAGAAGTAGTGGTCATAAAAACACCCTGTGGAGAAAAAAGACGTGGCACAGAAATGGAAGGAAGGAACATTTGTGGTGTTCCTTGCTAATGTGGGAATCGGTCTTCTTTGGGAATGTCCACCCATGTGGTTTAAAATGTCTGTTCTCCATCATGATTTATCAGTGGGGGTTCAGCTGGGTGAGATCTTGTGAGCTATGTCCATTCTCTAGCTGTGGGTTTTCCCACAGCTTATCAGATTTGGGGAATTTGTGAGGAAGGGTATGAGGTAGCATATTTTTAAGATTCCTGGGGTACACATTTCTTCAGGAGATGTCATCAAAAATACTTCCTGTCTTCAAGCACACAGGAACTTTGCTTTTCTCTGAACACAAATTAGCAAAAGCCAGAAGGACTGAAATCTCACCTCTTCTCAACCTGCCAGTATGATTTTCCCCCATCATTATCTCTTCATGTATAATCACAAATGCTAAAAGTGCCTAAACAGCTATTTGAAGAAATCTATCCAGTCAAACACAAAAACACTGTCATTATTATCAGTAAATAGCTCTTATTTACTTATTTGTTTTGGCTGGTTTATGTTTGCTGTATTTGGGGGCTGAATGGATAAGTAAGAGTGGTTAAATGCTCATAGACTAACTCCATTTCTATTGTTCCTTGAAAACACAAGAATTTAGAAAAACAATTATTTTATGTTTTATTATTTTTTTTATTTTATTTTTTACCTGAAATGTAGGTGCATATTTTATAGGGTGCAGTATGATAACTCAATATAGTTACATATTGAATAATGACCTAATTAGGGTAAATAGCATTTCCATCCCCTTAAACGTTTATCATTTCTTTTAGTTAAAAACCTAGAACCTCCTTCCCCTCCTCTGGCTCTTACTTGATTCATCAGCTTGTCCTCTAGAAGCAAAATAACAAGTTCCTTTATGTATCTTTCTTTTCTCCAATAACTGGACACATGCAAATGAAAAAGAAAGGTTTTATAAAGTCAATTGATTGGCAAACATATAACACATGTGAATTTTTTATTATGTCACATGTATGGGAAATTTTTAAAAATCTTTCTGAATTCCTATATAATTTTCCTATTTATTCCATGAATTATATAGAATATTTGCTTCCATTACTGCTATTTGTGGATCCAGTTTGTCTACCCTAACAGATGATAAATGTCTCAAGAGCAAGGATTAGTCCTTTCACTCTCTAGAAAACTTAGAGCACCATCTATGAAATGAATGAGGGAAAATTTGTCTAAACAGCAAATAAACTGAGCCACAGAGACTGAGCACAGTTTTTCTTAAATTGAAAAGTAACCTTATGTCACTGGAAAAATATTTCAAAATACATATAGATTTCTTTGATCCATTCGTTTGTTCAAAATATCTATGTTAAAAAAATAACCACAGTTGCAATCAAAAAGATTCTCATCCTAGCATTACTTAAAACATTATTTTAAAGAAAGTACCCAAAATGCAAATAGAGAAATATGTAAAATAGTATACAGACACCAAAGAGGAGTTTTAAAATGATTTTCAAATGCAATGGAAAATACTCAAGATATACAGTTATATTAAAATCAGCAATATATATTATATATATTAAGGTTTCAGAATATAATTGGTTATATGCTTTTCAAAAGAGTTCTTGCTATTGAAAGAGATATATTTATGGATTAAATATAATGATCCAATTGCTGGGATTTGCTTTAAATTACAAGGTGAAGAAGAGGTTGGATTTATGGGTGAATAAAAGTTGCCATGAGTTGATAATTAACTGAATGATGGGTACATTAGGGACTATTCTGTCACCCTGTGTATTTCACATATGTTTAGAGTTTCATAATAGAAAGACTTTGAAGACCCTGTATATGTTCAACGACGTCCATGAGTCAGATACCTCCCATCTGTGGTGCCACTCCTCACCCATGACTATCCATCCTCATCCCCTGCTGCTCTCTGTCTGTGGAAGGTGAACTACAAGGCTAGTTTTCTTAGCATGGAACTGTGAAATCCACCTCCCCATGCTCAGAAAGGTGCCACTCTTGGTTTATTGGTCTTGTCGCCTTCTTGAAATTCATAACACTTTTTGAATCGATGCCCAACATTTTCATTCTGCAGTAGGCCCTACAATTTATGTAGGTATGTGCAGGGAAGAATTAGCTTTGTACAAAGCAAGATTTGTCCCTTTGCCCCCAGCTCTTGGGAGGTAACCTTTAAGCCCTTGGAATGTGCTATCTGCTGAGAGTGTCTTTGTTTGTGGGAGTGTTTGGATCATGCCAGATGTCTATGGTAATAGTGTTATTTATGATGGGCCCTTGGGCCATACAGTACAGAGACAGGTCAATCCACGGGCACTGCCCAAATCTGTATGAAAACCCTTTAATAGGAACTCTGGACACCAAGGCTCAGGTGAGCTTCCCTGGTGGGCAAAACTCTCTAAATACTGTCAGACATTATTATCAGGAGAAAAAGTGCCATGGCAGGACTCCACTGGAAGAGGACAACTGGAAGCTCTCAACCACACCTCTCCTGGACCCTGTCTTAAGTGCCCCTTTCCCCTGCTGATTTTGACCTGCATGTTCCCAGTGTAACAAACCACCACCATAAGTATAACGGCTCTGCTGAGATCTGCAAGAACTTGCAACAAAATCCTGAAATCAGAGGTCACTGCAAGGACTTCTCAAACTCACAGAGTGCCCTACGCGGGCTCCGTATCCTCCTGCTTCCTCTTAGTTTCCATCAGTGCAGAGGCTCCACCGAAGACGGGGAAAGATGGAGAAGAGAAGTCAAGGTGTTTGTGGTCACGATTCCGTCCCGTGAGAGGGCTTCCTAAACTGGGTTTCTCTGCAGGTCAGAGGGCTCAGCGCTTCTCAAAGACCATCCTACTCAGTAAAACTTTCTCTCCCCTGTGGACTTCCCCCTTTATCTCTTTGGTGACAACTCTTACTATCAACTATTACTATCAAAAAGATGGGTTTTGCCTTGCGAATCCCCTACTTTCAGCCACACCTTGGTAATGAGTTCCTTCTTTCTCCTTTAGTGTTAAGTGTGTGTTCTGTGTCTCTCCAGGACCATGATGGATACAAAAGTAAGGGCAAGAATCTAGAAAGGAGAGTGGAGGAGAAAAAAAAAAAAGAAAATGGAAGCAATGATTTTTTAATTTGGTAGTTTTCTGTTGTAGTTACTTACATTTTGCACTAAAAGGATTCATACCTTTGTTCCCAAGGAAAACATTATTATGGAAAATGTGGTAATGCTTTCAGACAGCAAGTAATGGGACTCTCAGACATCTTCCTCTCTGTTTTGGTCCTTTCTTCACGTGACCAGCTCTACTGAGGGCAAGAATCCCTGAACCCGCCCTTTGCTCCTGACCACCAGGCATGGGTTATTTTGGCCGCTGGACCTTCCTCCCCTCTCATTCTGTGAATGAAGCGCCCTTAGAGTTGCTGAGTGACTGCGGCCACCCGGTGCTGCACTTCTTGTTTTGATTGTACTTTGAGTCCCCACCTGTGTTGAGTGACTTCTGAGAGAAGCGGATTGGTCCCATCCTCCCTCAGGCCTGGTCCTCCTCACACTCTCCAAGTTGCAGTGGGGAAAATGGCAGAAGCCAGAGGAAGGCAAATGGAGAGCAGAAAATGGGAAGGCCAGCCAATCATCTTGTCATTAAATGCCCCCCAGAAAGATGATCACATCCTCATTACTAAAGGCAGTTTGATTTTTTTTAAATTTACCTTTTTAAAAATAATTATTTTTTTAAAAAACAATCTTATAGATATGATTTAAACTCTTTAGGTTCTTTTAGTTGCACTGTTTGTACTGCACATATCCCAATTTCTGGGATTACCTGGAAGGATTAGGCAGTAGGCAAAGAGTATATAATATTTAATAATACATAATTTCTTATAGAATAATGAGGTACTTAAGTGCTTTGTCTGATGGTTTTTACAGATAACTTTATACCACAGAGTAGAGATGGGTAGATGTGAGTGACCTGAATGGATTTGGGTTTAAGGGAAAGAAGGAAACTGAAACTTATTAGACACTAATAACACATATATGTAGTATAATTCACGTTTTACAGATCTCACCTTAACTAACAGCATGGTGCCGTTGATATTTTTATTTCCCTTTTATACACAAGGAACTTGCCCAAACTTTATAGCTTATAACTGATTTGGATCTTCATACTTTTTTAAAAAAATAATTTTTAAGTATTTTTATATATTTTAAATATTTTTTATAGAAAATTGCTGTTAATAATATCAATTCATCTCTCTTTTGTTCAAATTGAGGCCCAAAAGATGATTTTATTAAAGGAAATGATTGTGTTAACTATTTTAAGGAATATTAATATCAGCAAGGAGAATTTCCAGATATTGAGAGAAGGGGCCTCTTCATATAAGAAGCCAAATGTTTCAAGGTAAGACAATAAAACTTTAAAAACAATTGAGTTCTGCTGTTGCAAGAAGGATCCAGTGGCAATCTTTCCATGTGTGAACTAGTCATGTCTCCTGTGTTCAATATGACTAGACTAAAATACACCTCGTACCCATCAAGCTTCTTGTTTATTCTTCATAACCCACAGTAGAATCTCAACTTGTTATTGGCACCCAAGTTCACCTTCTATGACACTGAGATAGATTCCCAGGTTTAAAAAAATTAAGGGTGATTGTGCCTGGACAAGTTCAGGTCCGGGTTCATGTCCCAGAGCTGTGAGATGGCAGGGGTGATGATTTCCTCACCCACTAGTCTCGCCTTGCGAAGCCTGTTTCGCTTAAGTAATGTGGATTCAGTCTTGATGGATGAATCAAAGATGAACTACCCGAGGGTTTTTTGTTTTTTTGTTTTTTTTCTCATCTCCTGAAGATGCTCCAGGGTTGGAGAGTTGTTCTCTCCTCTCTTTGAAGCCACAGGTTACTGACCTGATGAATTCCGACTTCAAACACTCAACCCAGGCAATACCTGGTAGGAGATAAGAGGTTGATTCTGTGGAAAAATAGATCTGTTGTCTCTGGGACTGACTCTGGACAGAGAGGACAAGAAGACCAAAGAGGACCTGTGAAGCTTGTGCCCCAGCCCAGCAGCCCCACTATCACCCCAAGTAAATAACTACAGAATCTCCAAAGGAACCTCCCAGCTCTCCTGGAGCTGACCCTGGTCATGCGCCTGACCATATCACCAGCAGATTGCTTCAGATCCTTTTTGTCCCATTAGTACACCTGTCCCCAAGGATCTGTGTGTTTTTGCTTCTAAGGGCAGTGCCTGAGACTCTTTGGAGGGCACTGCGTGCTACTGGAGCCTCTTCCACCTGCATGCCATAGACAGAACTAGAAGTGTCTGCTCAGGTGACATTTAGCCAGTGACTGACTCAAGAGGAGGTGAGAAGGTCCAGTGTGCATCCCTCATGGAGGGTTTCCCTGTAAGAGGACAGGAACTGGCTAGTGCCTGGCATCTCAGCCTTGCTTGGTGTTGGTCTTATCCTCATCTTCCAGGCTGACCCCATTCCCTGAGAGGTCACTAGGGTGACTGCTCAATACATCCCAATCATAAGAACCCCTCTCAGATCCTGTTTCTGGGGAAACTGAACTGTGAGGGTGCCCCATCACTATGCAAAATGCACCAAACACACAGACCTTCACATCCACCACCCAGCATCTCAGCCCTAAATATGAACGTCCACCCGGGGATCACCAGACGTCCTCTGAAAAAGCTTCCAAGATGAAACTTGGAGACACAAAAACCCAATCAATATGAAAATCAGGGAACAACCACCACCAAAGAGTCAGAAGGCCAGAGTCAATGTCAATATTTACATTGGCTTGTTTACATTTTTTTTTTTTTACCATTACTAAGGGTTGTCATCATCCTTACCTGGGAAACAGTAAAAATGAAAATTCTCATGTCCACCCCAGACCTATGGAGTCAGAGACTATGGAGTCTCTGTATAGAACCCAGAAATCTGAGTTTTAATAAGGCCTGCTGGTGACTCTCATGTATAGATGAGTTGACACCATACCAGAAACGTGTAATGATAAAAAAAAAAAAAAGTTTGTGATGTGATATATAAGAGGAAGGCAGAAGAAAGAGTCCCCAGGGAGGATGGAGCAGGAGAAATCTAATTTAGCATAATTAGAAGTCATCAGACTAATAACTAGCATTGTAGTATCAACAAATAGCCAATCACTCATTTGGTGAATAGATAAGAATTGAGTACTTTGGTGGCGGGTGTGGCTCTAGAATCTGATGATACAATCATTTGCAAGAAAAAAGTCACTGTGGTCAGGAAGTTCACATTCTAGGAACATAAGAAACACATGAGACGTTGTTGTGGAGGGATGGTGCATCTCCTATGAGCAGCCATTGGGCATTTTCTAGTTTGGATCTATTGTGAAGAAAGTATTTTGGGGTGCACGGAGCACATGCATTCTTTGGTCTTAGAGAAGATGTATCTAAGAGAGGAACTGTTGGGTTATGAGTAGGTGTTTGTTTAACTTTATTAGAAATTGCCAAAGTGTTTTCCAATGTGGTTGAGCCATTTTGTACTCCCACGAGTAATAAGGAGAGTTCAAGTCACTCTACTTCTTTGACAATAGCCGGTATTGTCCATTGCTTAAATTTAGCCATTTGGGTGGGTGTGTGGTAGAACCTCTTTGTGGTTTTAATTTTAATTTCCTTGATGACTAATGATGTAGAGCACTTTTTTTTTTTCATAGGCTTATGGGCTATCTGATGTCTTCTTTTGAGAAGTGCTTACTCAAGTCTTTTTCCTATATTTTAATTGGGTTGCATGTCTTTTTATTGAGTAGTAAAAGTTCATCCTTTTCTGGATATGAGTCCTTTGTCAAACCACGTTGTGGTCAGTGATTCCCAAAGATCCTCAGTTCTTGTGTTCACACCCTGTGTAGACAGTCCCAGTGGGACCTGTAGCTAGTATCTAGTCCTCAGAGGCAAAGTGGCAAGATGTCACTTTTCCTGGGTTTGGGTGATACGATCATCACTTATGTCTTGCTGTAGACTTTCTTGCCTTGTTGGCTTGAAATCTTAACTACAGTAGGGTGAGAGACCTAAAGCAGAAAGTACAGCTAAACCACACTCAAACCATGGAGAATTATGAGATTATAAAGGTACCTTGTTTTAAGATGCTAAATTTGTTGTAATTTATTACATAGCAGTACATATACACATCTAATGGAAATATTTTTTTCTAAGTTACGAATTTCCATAGTGATGGGCATGCAGCAGTATCTAAGAGTAGTTTTATTTTGCATTTCCTTAATGATGATTTTGATACATGTTGTGTTATGGATATCTTTGGTGGGAAGTATTTGCTGAAACCTGTTGTCCAGATTTTATTTTATTTTTATTTTTTTGAATCTCATTAAAATGCTGAGGTTGGCCTAGGACTTATGATCCTCCTGTTTCACCCTCACAAGTCTCTGGGATTGCAGAAGTTCTCCACTGATAATTTGATTGCTTATCTTTTATTAAGTCATAGGATTTTTTTAAAAAAAAATTAGTTATAGATGGGCATAATATCTTTCTATTGTTTATTTACTTTTATGTGGTGCTGAAGATCAAACCCAGTGCCTCACATATGCGAGGTAAGTGCTCTACCACTGAGCCACAACCCCAGCCCAAGTCATAGAATTTTTAAAAATAAATTCTGGCCATTTTGAATCCATAAATGAATATATTGTCTCCCCGAAGAATGGCTGGCTTTTTTTTTTTTTTTTTTACTTTTTTGAAGTTATCTTTTGGTAAAGCTGTAGAATAAATTTTGACAATTTCTAGATAATCAAGAGTAAGATGAGGGAGAGGAGCTTGGAGGACATTGTAATACTACCAGTGAGAGATGGGAGGGTAGCCTAGAGCAGAAGGGCATTGTGAGGGTTGCTCCTCTTTTGATAATATCTCCAAGGGAAAGTGTCCAGGATTTGGCTGTAGGGTGAAAGGAAATAAAGAAATGTCAAGAATGACTCCAAAATTCTTGACTACTATGGGTGAGAGTCTGGACCTTCTCCCCGTGGGTGACTTCCCTTCAAGCCAAGGCATTTTCCACAGTCTCTCCTGCTCTCTGTCACTTTGGAAGATGTAGCCCACTATCAGTTGTCATTTTTATCATGTTTACACCATGCTTAATGAGGTGCCTCATTTGCATCTCCACCTGACTCCAGGAGATCTTTGATTTTGCAATTATTACAGAAACAGACAAATGTCCCCTAAGGTTGGAGTTAAAAGGCAAATTCTCCGGCCCGAACAATATTGCAAGGTGTGGAAAAGACCAAATTAAATACAGTGATATGAAGTAAGAAATATTTAGCCCCTCTTTTCTATGTCTGGAAGGTGTCTGCTGCCACCTTGAACTTGGTTCTGATTTGCTTCTACCCCTCCATGGACTAGACCTTAGTCTGTATTTCTGTGCCAGAAATTTGGCATTGCCTTTGCCAACCTCCCTTTCTTCCTGACTACCACAGCTACTGGCCATGACCCTGTCTTTGAACTCTTTCAGGACTTGTCTACATTTCTTTTACAATTACAAACTTTCTTTGGTATTTTTATCTGTTTTCTGTTTTTCCCACCAAAATGCTAACTCCTCCAGAGGAGAAGACATGCTCCATCCACACCATGAACCTCATCTCCCTAAAAGGTGCTAAAGTGCTAACCAGAGTGTTGATTCTGGATTTTGATTCCTAAGGCTGTTGAGCTTCCTCCATGTTGGAAACAGAATTCTGAAATGAACTGAATACATGGTTTTAGACTGTAGAACTGTGTCAATGCAATATGAAGCCTTGCACACAAGCACCTCTGAGAGAAAATTGTGCTCTGCCTTTTAATTTTCTATAAGACCAAGGACAAATTGCTTCCTGTGCCCTGATTTCCTTCAGGGTTGATAGAGTCTGTCAAAGTTTGTTGTCTGGGAGCATAAACTCCAGTAGATAAAGTGCCTAATATTGATCTGGGCTAAGTAAGTACTAAATAAATATCAGGTCCTTTTCTTTTTCAACAGTTTTATTGAGATAACTTTATTTTTAGTAAAAGTACAATAGTAATGTAACCATCACTTTAATCCAAACTTAGGACATTTATATTATCCTCCCACCCCTCAAAAAATAGATTCTTCCTGGGCTTTGGCAGTCAATTCTTATTCCCATTTTAAGCTACAGACAATCACTAATCTGCTTTTTTTCTGGACATTTCATATAAGGCTGTTATATAATATGTAGCCCTTTGCACCTGCCTTTTTTCATTTGGCATGAGGATTTTGAGGTCCATATATGTTGCAGCATGCATCTGTGAGGTGAACAAAAGCTTCATTTTATTTTGTTTTTCTTTAAAAAAGAAAGATTTTCAGCCTTCAAGTGTTTAGTAGAAATTAGGCAAAATCATTGGATCCAGTTAGCTGCATATTGAAATTGACGTCTGTACAAAACAGTTTTTGTTTTTTCTTCAGGAAGTGTCTTATGCATTTCAAATACATCCTGACACACCAGATTCTCATGGATTATTTCAAAATATTTGTAGTGTCCAATCACTAAATATCATGAGAACTAAATGACTGAAGAAACCGGTTCCAGTAAATTCAGATCCACTTTAGATGGTACCCCTGTGTACAGCCTTATTTAAAGAAAGATTATTGAATTTTCTGTGTATGGTGACAAGGGAGATCCTACCTAAAGCCAAATTTGATATAACATTGAATGAAGCATTTTGGAAAATTATTTTGTCTTTAAACTCAAGGCAAGAAAAAACAAAACAATACAAACAAAATACCAAGTCTTACTCTGGGTACCATTTAGTTTGGTGAAAAAAGAATTTCCTACATGACAAAGAGAAAGAGTTAACATGTTCCTGAGCACTGATAACTCAGCAAAGGAGGAACATGTATAGCAGGAAAACTGGGCTCTTTTTTTCCCTTAAATATTGACCATTTTCTCAGAAATATGTGGCAGTGTAATGTTATCATTTTTAAACTGCTCCCACTGGCAATGTGGATATCTCTGTCATCTTGGAGATGTTTTGCAAATATTTCTTTCCTTGGCCAAGCCACAAATTCAATTTGTGCCCAGTTAAATCCTCATAAAATAGTGTCTTTGACAAATGATTGTTTTTTTCCTTCCCAGCCCAGGAAAATGCCAGACGGGGCTATTTTCACTTTTGGTGGGAAATGTTCCATTTAGACTGACGCACAATTACGTGGCAAATATCCTGATGTTCCTTTCTTGTCATTGAGCTCAAGTTCAGAGTTGTGTAAGTGACCTGATCATTATAATAAAAATAGCTAAAAATAGAATGTGGACATCTCTTTGTACTCCAAGCATGTTACTTAAATTGTCTCATTTATTTTTCATGCCTAGCCTAAGTGTAGTGGAGGAAACTGAGTCTAAGGAAAACTAAATAATTTAGTTATAATCAGTAAGTGACAGTCTTACCCTTCATCATCCTAAGTCATCTTTAGTTAGTATCAAATAATAATATTTTAATAAGACCTAACCATTTTAAAATATTGAAAACATTGTTTAGATATATTTGGGGGTTATAAGCACAAAAATAAGTGCTTCTATTATTTATAAGTTAGAGAGTAATGATAGTTGACATTGTAATAATTCCCATGAAACCATATAGATTTTGTGGAGAAACACAAATTGCATAGGGGATTAATTTAAAAGATCTTGGACATCCAACATATATTCGCGTAATAAAACAGGTCCTTAAAATAGTCTATTTAGATACACACATATGTTCAAAGAGAATCAAAAAGGACTCCTGCATTGTTTTGTGAAACCTTAGGCATTCCCTAAGACATAAAGTTTTGTAAAATGCCTGTGATAAAGCAAAGAATTGGAATGACTTTGAAAAGCAGTAACCCCAACTTATTGCCATGGTAATAGGGATGCATCTTGATTGGATGGTGAACAGCCCATGAGAAGGATGGGTGGACTGCAGCTGTCCTGGACTCCCTAACCTGCTTTTAAACCTCATCTCTCTTCACCCACAATTCATATGGCACACACTTCCTTAACCTCCTTGCTGATCTCTGTGCATACCAAAACGATCTGCCAGGTAATTTCTGGAGTTATCTGCAGTGGTTACCACTATCTCCATACCCACCTTTCCTACCTCAATACATTTTTAAAAGGCTTCTTCTTTCCCACTTCATCTCATGCAAATGACTACATTTTCCTCTCAATAGCAAGGAAACCAAAACCAGGAGTTGAGGACACCAGAATATAGTTTAAAGATGGGCTACTCTTAGTCTAGATAAAAAAAAAATTAAAAAAAAAACTATTTCTATAAAGATCCAGATGAATAATATTTTTGGCTATGTGGGCTGTGTCGTCTCTGTCACAGTTACTCAACACGTGAGCGTGGTTGTGTTCCAATAAAACTTTATGTGCAAACAAAGGCAGTCAGTGCACTTGGACCTATGGGCACGAGGTTTGCCAACCCCAGGTTTGACATGATGCACCAGGTGATTCTGGTGCTGGGTTCTCAGTGGAACATCTGCTTCACCTTCTGAGTCACGCCAAAACCTACAGTGTGAGCATGCCAGGAGTGAGGTCCCCAAGGCAGCTGCAGCTCCCCAGCCTGTCCTCAGTCAAGTTTAGGTATTGCCTGCTTGGATCTCTTCACCCAACCATGCCAGGCGATCAGATAGCATGACTATTTTTAGCATTCTCTCTGAATGTATTTTTTAAACTGTGTGGGAAAAAATGTTCCATTTCTGGCTGATAACTGCTGATGTCATGAAGAACAATGAGAGCAGTGTTCTCCTTAACAGAGATCTCTTTGGGTCATTTTCGGGGGGGGGTCATTGTCTTGGTTACGTGGAGTGTGGAGTGGCCAGGCCGTGTCAGACTTCACACATAGGCTTGTTGGCACAGTGACATGTCTGTGGCTACTTGGTTTATGTTTTTAATGGTTGGGTGTACTCTACCACACAGTTCAGATTTTTAAAAATTAAAGGCTTGCCTTTGGTCATTTCAGAGGGTTTGTGTCATGGAAAGAGAGAATGAATGATTCAAATAGTAAACATATCCATCTTTGCAACAGACCCTCGCTTGGCACAGCGTTGGACACAGCCTTCTTAGAAGGACTAATGATGGTCTAGGCTTCCACATGCCTACGTGACCCAGGGTTAGAAAGAACAGTGTATCCGGGGCTGTATCAACAGTTTGCAGTGAGCAGGAGAGTAGTTCCGGAGGGGCTCTTGGCAGAGATCTGCACCTGAGCTTTTAGTGCAGCTCCTATTTCTAATCCTAAATCAGGCCCCCACACTCAGCCTCTCACTTTAATAAGCACTAAATCCACATGCTGGGTTTTAAAAGAAAGAAAAAAAAAAGCCTACATTAACGTTAAAACTTCCCTGAAACCTACTCATGGGAATGGTGCACATATGGTGTTGTAATTTTCTTTTGGTCAAGACATCTGTAGTATTCAAGAAATCACTAAAATCTGTTGGATTCCAGAAACTTTTATAAACTGAACTCCAAAATAGATAAATTATTTTTATTAGATTCAATGCTAGAAAATTCTAGCTGAAAGTAACATTTCAAAGGAAGAATTTGGGTAATATGGAAGTTTGTATCTTGATGTCATAAAGCAAGTGCTGAGAAAATTAATTTCTAATGCGTGTGTGATTCAGTATAGTCACAAAAGCTCTGTGTGTGGATGATGGGCAGCAATGGTGGGCCCACAAGTTCATTGACCGGGATCTTACTCGGCAGTATTTTGGGATGCTTGTGCTTGCTATTTGTGCAATAAATAGTTTTGAGTACCTTGCTAGATGCCAGGCATTGTCAAAGTATTTGGAATGTAGCTCTTCCCACACCAGCAGAACACCAACCAGCAGAAACATTAATTCCATAAACAAACATTTTAAGTGACAGATAACTCATGGACTACAACAGAATCTGGAAAACTTACTTAAGATCTTGGTTTTTTACCTGGAGCCTGTACATGAAGTATGTGTCAGTCGAGATAATATCAAGCCAAGAGTGTTCCAGGCACCAAGAATGATATTGAGGCTTTAAAGAAGAGAGAGAGAGAGAGAGAGAGAGAGAGAGAGAGAGAGAGAGAGAGAGAGAGAGAGAGAAGAGAGAGAGAGATATGTTTAGGGGAAGAAAATTTTGTCAGCATAGCAGAAGCACAGAAAATGAATGGAACAGAAGCAAACACTAATTTTGGAGGTGTGGATAAGTACTACTGGGGTTTGGATAACACAATGAGGAATCAAGATTTCATTTGCATCATCCTTTACATCTCTACTTGCTGTGGCTTGAATAATGGTGTCTCCTGCAAAATGCATGCTGAAATTTAACTCCCAGTGCAACCGTGTGTGGTCTTTGGATGGTGGTGGGGCATTAAGGGTGAGGTCTTCACGGATAGGATTAAGGGAGAGTTCACACGGGGTTCAGCCTTCTTAAGGTTTTACTTTTTGCCACAAGGGGACTCAGCTACAAAGCCCTCAACAGATAACAAAATCTGGTACCTGGCTCTTGGATTTGCCCATCTTCGGAGGTCTAAGAAATAAATTGTTATTGTTTATGAATTATTCAGTCTGCAGTATTTTGGTACACCAGTACACACAGACTAAGAAATCCTTAAAAAGTGTATTATTCAAAGAATGGTTTGGATAAAGACTCCTTTTCCAGAGACATATTCTGCAAAAACGTGGATACAATGGTGAAGTCAATTCTCAATTCACTAAGCACATCTTCTGTGTTCTGTAGAAATAAGTAGGTTATATTAGTAAATACTTTATCTCAGAGGAGATGGTACAAAGAAGGACAACTATTCTAAGAAAGAATAACAGATGCCCGGCATTGAGAGCCATATGTGAAAACTTGCATATATTTTAAACATTTCATAGCAATAAACTCCTTTTTTAATCAGAAACTGACTAAAACTACTTTCTGAAGGAAATTTAATCAACTAAGCACAACAGAACAAGCCACCTCATTGGAGAAAATGTCCAGTCTAAAAAATTTTAAATAACATTGAGGTTGAGCTTGGTGGTACCCACCTGTAATCCCAGAAGTTCAGAAGGCTGAGGCAGGAGGATTACAAATTCAAGTTCAGTCTCAGAAGCTTAGAAATGCCCTAAGCAACTTAAGACCATGTCTCAAAAATAATAATAATAATAATTAAAAGATCTGGGGATGTGGCTCAGTTGCTAAAGGACCATGTTTTCAATCCCCCGAACCAAAGGAAAAAAAATATGTATAATAATGATAATTGTTTTAGAATATAGCAGGAAAAAAGTTTTACTGCTTTAACATGAATTCCTATTTTTTCATGTTTTACAAATTGTTTTAAAAATTTTGAACATCTCTACGGTGACAATCATCTCATTTTTGTATTTTTTTGTGACTTAGGCATTCTCCATATCTCATATCATTATATCCCTATATCATTCTCATTGATAATGACAGCAAACATCCTACCTCAAAGAAATGACTTGTGACTTAATTCTGATTTCGTGTCAGCGTTGGATGATTGAGAAACTGTTTAAAGAGAAGCAGATTTTCTTTATGAAGGCTTAATCTGGACTTGAATTAGTAAATTTAAGTAAAAAAAAAGAATCATTTCCATAAATTGTTGGAACAGTGTAAAGTACCTTCACCTCTAACATTTGGCTACACCAAGATGAACAGATTGAAATTTCAGCAATCTGGATATCTGCTCAAAACTTGTATTATTTAAATTCTACTCATTTTTTAAGTAGGCTTTATTTTTTTAGAGCAGTTTTAGGTTCACAGCAATTTTGAGAGGAAAGTATAGAGTTCCCAAATGCCCCTCTCCCTCCACATATCATGGCCCCCTGTGAACAACATGCCCCATGGGTATGGCATATTTGTTACAAACAATGAACCCAAACTGACACATTATCAGCACCCCAAGTCCATAGTTTACATTAGGGCTCCCTCTTGGTGTTGCACATTTTATGGGTTTGAGCAAAGGTATGATGATGTATATCCACCCTTAAGGGATGATAAGAAGAGTCTCACTGCCCTAAAAATTCCCCTCCACTCTGCCTACTCACTACTCCTTCCATCCTAATGCTGGGCAAAAGTGAACCATTTTTTAACGGTCTCCACAGTTTTGCTTCTCCCAGAATATCATACAGTTGGAACCATATGTATGGACCCTTTCTCACTCGGCTTCCCTCACTTACTACTATGCACTGAAGTTTCCTCCATGTCTTTTCACAGCTCCTCAGCTCATTTTTTTTTTTTTTCATTTTAGCACTAAACAATATCCCATTGTGGGGATGTTCCACAGTTTATTTATCCACCTTGGTTGCTTCCAGGTTGTGCCCATTGTGCTTCCAAGTGTGGAAGCAGATCTCCAACTTCCCAATCAGTCTTCAACTTGGTCTCATGCAAGTTTTGGCAAAACATGTAACCTTTCTCCTTGGCTTCTTTCACTTAGTAATATGCATTTAAGTTTCTTCCATTTCTTCTAACGGATTCCCCGTGCATTTCTTTTTAGCACTGAATAATATTCCATGATGTTTACATACCACAGTTTATCTTCTCAGGTAATGGCCCACATCTCATATGTTATATAATGCCCAACCCACTTGGGAAAATACCAAAGTGCATGCTTCCTGGATGACGTAGCAAGAGTATGTTTAGTTTTGCATGAAACTGCCAAGCTGTTTTCCCAAGGGCCTGTACCATTCTGCATTCTTACTAGCAATGAATGACAGTTCCCATTGCCCCATATTTTTGCCAGCATTTGGTAATACAAATTATGGATTTTTGTTTTAAAAAATAATTAAAACAAAGTCCTAGTTAATCAAGGATTTGAAATTATTTCACCAGAGTTCTATCTTAACATTTTTGTGTTCACCAAAATGTCTAAAATCATGGATAACATGATAGGATTCCATTTCCTGTTGCCCAGGAGAAACATCACTAATAGACTGTGAGCCTTTCCTTATTAACACTTTTATCAGGGAGTATGGATGAAAATAATGAAAAGAAAATGCAAAATGTGTGATTGACTTAGCACACATGGTCACTCCTCTCTCTCCCTTTCTCTGCCACTTATTTCCTATTGGCTGATGCATTCTAATGACATCACTATCAAGATCAATAGAAATGCTTTCCTTGCCCAATCCCAAAATCAGTCACCTGGCTTCCTCTTAATGGACTTTTTAGGCTCCACTTGCCACACTTGCCTGTGACTTTGCTTATTGCATGGAACACATCTCATTCTATGGCCCTTGCTACTCTACTTCTTATGAAGTTCTCTGCATTGGAGTCAAAGGTGCCGCAGTCCGGCTGCATCAAAATAACCGGGGGGGTGGGGGGTGACGAGCAACTTGTGTAGATTGATACAGCAGGAGTGGGAGCCGTTTATTGTAGGACAGGAGGGATATATATACATTCCACACAGCTTATCTTAATTAACATAAACTAGATACAGCAGTCAACCAATAAGGAATCTCCACACTTAATGGCTCGCTGGCGTTACTTCACATATTACTCCCTCTGGCAAAATGCCAGGCGCCATCCTGACTTGTTTACAGACTCTAAAAAAAGGAACTTGGCCATAGAACTTATCCTCTTCACTAAATACTTTTTTTTTCCCTAAGTAATCTCCTCCAATCCTGTGGATTTAAAAATCTTCTATCTAGTGATGAGTTAGGAATTTATAGCTCGAGTCCTGAACCCTTCCTGAACTCCAGACTCATAAATCCAACTGTAAAATTTAGATTGCACAAAACCAAAACAATTGATTCATAAATCTTCCTTTTCTCACACTCCCCATCCACAGCCTAGATGTAATATTCTTCAGTTTCATGCTTCACAGAAAGTGGCACCCCTCTCTGTTCATTGTCTTATGCTGGAAAGGTCAAAGTCACTCTTCAGTTATCTTCAACAGTGAGTTCTTACAGCTCTGTCCTCAAATCATTCTAAATCTTCTACTCTTCACCATCTTCCTTCTAAGCAGTCTTCATGCCTCCCTGAAGCTGCTACTGTTGCCCCCCTAGTCTGACTCCTTCCTCTCTGACTTCTCTGCAGTGCAATCTACTCAGTGGCTGGAGTCACATAACATGATGGAAGTAATAGACTTTCCCTGCCTCAGTTTGGCTGAGACATCAACATTGGGTACCAAAATGAGTATGAGGTAAATTCTTCAGTGCTGTTTTTTCAGAACAAAATCTTAACTAGTCATTCCATGGGTTTTGGATCTTCCTTACTCATTGAGCAAGAATCCAAAGAATTTGGGAAGGGTGGCTAGATGAACAGGTGTCTTTTTCTCCTGTCCAACAAAGTTTGCAGGAGGGCGATGAATGTTAGTTGAAGAAATCTGGATATGTATTTCTAGATGATCAGGAGACTAGGGCAAAGGTGTCTTCAAAGTCACCAGGAATAGCAATGCAAAGGAAATAAGGAAATACAATAGTAGCTCAGGAGAGATCAGTTCCTGTTGAATTGAGTTATATGCCTAGAGAATGCAAAGTTCTCCTGAGCAGGTCTCATTCACCTACAATAACATGGAGAGACAGTGGTGAGTCAGGAGAAAGAAGCCCATTTTGACTCCTTTGCAATGCAGGCCGGCTTCCCTTCTGGTGTCAGCCTGACTAGGAGAAGAAAGATGAAATCCAAGTCAAACTCAAGACTGGGATTATTACACAACTTGGGACATCCTCCTCAGCTGAAATACTGTTGGCAATTTAAAGTAATTAAACTGCTGTCTATTAGTTAACAGAGAAATGGTGAACCTGCCAGAGTTTTTATCCAGGAGCTAGAAAAGATTATTCCCACTAAATAGATTTTAAAGAGATGGTAGGAATGTAATATAAAAGCATTGGATTTTGTTACCGATCACACTTGTTCAAAAGTCTAGTGAGGTGATCTCTAAAATATGAATCACACTATGTTTTTCTATAATTCCCTCCAATACTTTTCATTAGAATAATATCCAAAAAAATCCATGTGTATCTCAGAACCTTCAAAGTTTCACAGTATTGGGTACCTATTGATGCCCTCCATCCATTCCCTACTGATTGGCCCTTTGCTAACTATTCCACACACAATGGCTGTCTCCTTTCTGTTTCTTGAACATGTCTAGCTTGTCCTTCTTAAAAGACATTTCCCTTGATTTTCTTCAACTCTGGTTTCTTCTTCCTTTAGATTGTTACAAATCTGACACCCCATTTCTTCAGGAGTACTTAAGACTTATTTTTCACAGAATTTTCCTAGATCACATTATCTGATTGTTACCCTCCCACCATTTTTCCATTGGACTATGACACTTTCTGGTGTCTTTCCATGCACTTACTTTACCCAGGCTTGCCTGCTTTCTTCCTTGGTTACCTGTGACTTTACCTGATTACCCACTCACGGGTCTTGGCTTACTCTTCACTGTGGTCCCAGAGCCTGGGAGAATATCTGGGACACAGCAGATTCTCAATAACTCTCTTTGAAAATGTAAACGAGTCAATATTGAGAACTGAATAATAAGACTGATCTCTTAAATACAGGTTATAGTAAAGTGTCTGTGCTTATCCCCACCACCTGTCATGACCTCAATGGAACCTCCCTCAGAGGAGGTTAGAGTTGAAGCTTCAGCCCACCGTGCCTCAGGATAGGGGTGTATTTGGAGATGGACCCTGTAAAGATAAGATCAAGTTAAAATGCCACCATTAGCGTGGGCTTTCATCCAATCTGATCCTGTCCTTATGAGAAGAGAAGACAAACACAGCAACGGTGTGTGCACAGAGGGTTGGTCATGTGCACAGGCACAAAGGGCAGCTGCCTGGAAACCAAGGAGCAAGGCTTGGGACAGTTTCTTCCTCTGTGACCCTCAGAAGATGCCGGTCTCCACATCCACAGCTGTCAACATTAACTGCTGTCCTTTGAACCACATAGTCTGTGGTGTTTGTTATTGTGGTTCCCACAAACTGACCCCCTTCCCTTCCTCCAGCCCAACATTACATTTCCACAGGGGTGGACATCTAAAGAAATCAAGAATCAATGGCTTCATCATGGCAATCCTGATGATGGCTTTACGAGATTCATGGATCTCTTACAAATTGGAAGAAATGAGCTTTTACTGGCTACAAAGGATTAACAAGGTGACTTCTTAGAAACTATTTTATTGTGATAAAATATATGTAACATAAAATTATGACGTCAGTTGACCATTTTGACCAATACTAAGAGTCTAGGTCAGTGGTACTAATAGTGCAGCCATTACCAACACTCATCTGAGGAACGTTTTCATTGTCTCAAACAGAAACTCTGCACCCATTAGACCAACCTCCCATTTATTTTCCTTTCAGCCTTTTGTAACCAACATCTTATTTCACATCTTCATGAATTTTGTTATTCTGAGTACCTCATGTGGGTGGAATTATATACAACATTTACTGTTTCCTATGTGCTTGTTTAACTTAGCATCATATCCTTAAGATTCGCCCCATATTGTAGCATGTACTGGAATTCCATTCCTTTTCAAGGTTGAATACCAATCTGTTGTATATTCACATGCCTCCTTTTATTTATCTATTTATTGCATGTGCGGTCCCCTTTGTGCCTGTCCCCTTGACAGGTGCCTCTCCTGACATGTAACTTTTAATTCTCACAGGATGCAGGTACTCCCCATGCAAACTGTTATAGGAGCGTTCTAAGAGGGTGGCATGATCATACGGTATGTTATAATCTCAATCACTCAAAGAAGCCCTTGGCAGCATGAAAGGTTAAATGCAGTATAATAGAATATGTGGTGACTGTGTCCTGTGCCTGTCTTGTATGAAAGAAAATGATGAATTTTTGTTCTTTATAGAGAGATCCTTCTGTTAGCAACTGAATCTTTTCCATTCTGTTTTAATTGACAAATAATAATTGTGTGTACTTATGAGATATGATTCAATAGATGTGTACAAAGGATGAGTAAATCAGGCTGATTTGAATAATTATTATCTAATCTTTTTGTGGTAAGATCATTTAATATCCCATCTTTTGGCAATTTTGAGTAGTTATCATTAACTAGGATCACCATCCTATGCAATAAATCACTAAAACTTATTCTTTCCATCTAATAAACTTTGTCCCCTTTGAATAACATCTCTCCCTTTCCATCCTGCCCTTGGGTCTTTTCTACTTGAAGGTCACTTTCTGAACTTCCTCCTGAATTGATAGTTTGTGTGGGAGAAAAGGCAGGTACTGTTGGTCAAGTGAACTACCAATGAGCCAGTGTGTCAACATGTTGAGAGCCACAGCCAAGTCGGGATGACGCATGGCATTTTTGCCAGAGTTCCGGTTGAGCTCTCGCGGGGATTCCTGAAGAGTTCTTATTGGTTGGGGAAGTGCCAGAGGAGGGATTTCCGGTTGGTGGTTCCTGGAGGAGCAGCATGGTGTTCGGGAGAGTTCCCAGGGAGCGTGTGTGGAGTGTGCTGGTGGAGTTCAGAAATAAAGTTTGTTCCTGCTTGAGTGGCTAGTGATTTGTGCCCAGCCAGACTGCGGCATCAACACATGTCAAGGAGTGGGGATGAGGGAGCATGAGAAGCAGAAGCAGCTTTGTTGAGTAGGGATGGATGAGACTATTCCACCCTTCCTTCAGGACATCCAAGGTAAACCTTCCAATATGAATAATCTGGACAAAGACAGGTTTCCCATTAGCCCAAATAAGGCAATTCTTCCACAAGCCACACAAGGCTGATTACATCAAATTATACTGAAGCTCAGATAATATGGAAGCAATGAGCCACCCAAAGAGGCAATGCTAGTTTATATGACTCACCATTTTGAGGAAATATTAACATTGGCTACCCAACATTTCTCTTTGTCTTACTTTTCCAGATCACCAAAAAATTAAATAAGACTTCAAAGCAGCCAAAACAGGCAGAATAAACTACCTAAATGTTTGGATGGCTACTGTCATTACCAACAGTCTCAGTCAACTTACTTAGTATTTCTCAGAAATGTATAAGAACAATTTCTAAGCATTGCAACAGGCTCACCCCACTCTGAGAAGTGCTGCTCTCTTCACATTGAATGGCTCAGCAGTAGCTCAGGTTGAGCACAGTTGGAGGTTTAGAGCAAATAGTTCTGCACATGTTAAGAAAAGCTTCTTCTCTCAGTACATGTGGTTATTCAGCTCTTCAGCAATGATAAATGCAAATAATATAAATTTCTATTCCAAAGTTGCTGAGTTTCTTTTTTTCCAAGAAATAGAAGATAATAATGTCAATATTTCAGTAGATTAATGCCCACATGTCAAATGATGATCTGATGGCCCTCAATAATGAAATAAAGACAAAAAGAAAAGTAAATTAGATGAGTTATAATCCAAGTTTTCCCTAGACTGAACTCTCGTGGTTCTTCATTTTTCCATGGGAGACAAATTTATGTTTTATTTCCATGTTCTTATAATAAAGCACAGATGAGAAAACCACTCCTTCTCATTCCAATCTAGATGTGAGGTTTTAGAAAGTTTGCAGTTTGAGGAGGGCTTTTGTGCAGTGCTTCATGACTAAGGATCATGCAAGATCCAGTGGCCACACATCCTCAGAATTCCCATCTTTGTTGTTAATTGCCCAGTATTATTCAAAAGAGTCAATAGTCGATGACCATTTTAAGTCATAGAACCCTGCACTGACTGCCACACATCAGCATTTGTGAACACACATGTTGGCCAAACAGAAGGTGATAGGGGAGGGTGCAGAGAGCTGGGTTCATAGAATAAGAATATACTAGGGTTCAGTGCTTGGAGCGTGCGCATAAATTCGCAACCCTGGAACACAGGCTGTAAATGAATTCTCAAAGAAAACGAAACATCCACAAGAGCTACAGTGATGGAAAGACATATGTATGTATATGAGTGAACACACTGTTATATGCAAAGATATATGCTACCGTGTGTGTGTGTGTGAGAGAGAGAGAGAGAGTGTGTGTGTGTATGTTACAATCCCAGGTGGACATGCTAATGTCTGGAAGACACCCTTTCTAAGATGCAGTCAAAAGTAAAGAGTGCAGAAAAGGCAGAGAAAACCAGTGGAATATTACCTGGGTCATGTTCTGACTTTTCTTAGTTATGGATTCTCCTGCCCTGCTTTTCTTCTTGTAGACTATTGATTTGGCTTTGATTTTGAACTCTTTCTTGGATGCCACTTGCTTTAGACCCAGAATAAATAAATAAATAGAATGACCATTGATTTTCTCATGGTCAGTCCCTTCCTGAGGCCCTTAGAGCTAATCAGTTACTACCCCCTCCTGCTTATCTTATCAGGACTTTCTAATTTCCTCCATTAAGCGATGTCTGACTCAGTAGCTGCTGAAATCTTTCAGTCTGGGTACATAAGAAGATTAAACCCAGCCACAGAGCTCCCTTGATCTTCTCGGCTTCCCCTTGTTGAAGGCGTGTCTCTGTTGACCATGCAAGATAAGGGGTGCAGACAAGGCAAGAATAGAGCCTTAGAAGATGCAAAGGGTTTAGAGATTTCTGTTGTGTATACAGTAGGTGACAAGAAAATTCCACATGGGAAAACTATAAAGAGTTCTTCAACTAGAGCTCATTTGACTCAGCTTTGAAGAAGCAGGGCTCTGATGATGTCTGAGGGCGTAGCCAGATTCCAGCCCTTTTAAAGAGTAGTGATTAGTTGAAGTGTTTCTGACAGCTAAATAAATATTTTCTAAATAAAAATATATACTGCCTGTTTTAAATGGAATATCAGAACCATTTTTAGAAAGGAGGATTGCTACTCTCGGCTTCCCTAGTCGCCAGGTTCTGTTCTCAGTAGAAACTGCTATTTTACTGACCATCGCCAGCTGGAAGCGCCTCGGTGCCCAAGTAAGTGGCATTTTGGTTAAACCCTACGAGGTCTAAAGCTTCAAGAAGCAGTACGTAGCTGCACTGCAAGCAAGGTAGACTTTAGAAAAGTAGATATTTTTAAAAGCGTTGTTCAATCTCAGATTCAGAGTGTAATGAGTAATTAGAGAGAAAGCATTTACAATAGAATCCCAGACAAAGAGAGATAACTTTATCACTCAGTAACCAATCCCAGGGACTGTGGGTGACTTGGGAACCAAAAAAAAAAAAAAATCAATGTGACAACATGAAATATCCTCTTACAGAGTGAAAAGGGAATTACAATAAGAGTAGGATGAAGGAGATAGAATCCAGGACCACTGTACAAATAGAAAAAAAAACTTTGAAACATTCTGTCCTGAATGATTTGACTGTGTGTGTGTGTGTGTGTGTGTGTGTGTGTGTGTGTGTGATGAATAGCTACATGTGTATATTTTGGGGTATAATTATATACATACACTCTATAGACACATTTTATTCAATAGTTTAAATATATTCATACATAAATATTTACACATTTTGACACAACGTATAAGTAAAACATATTTCTATTTTAAAAATATGAATGTTTAGAATTTGTTCATGGTTCTATTAAAATTATAGCTGCACTGAGTAAAATCTTTAGTTAGCATAAATCTAATGCTATTAGGTTCTTCACTCCTATGCCCATTTAACAGAGACAATCACTTACTGATTCTTGTGCATTTTCCCAGAAATTTTCTATGTGTATATAAGCATAGCACATGTCAGCATTTCTCAAAAGGAGACAGAATTTCCCCTTAGGAGACATTGGAGCCCATATCTAATTTAGAAAACACATATAAAATAATTATTTGCTTAGCCTTCCAAACATGACTAAGTTGATTGCTAAGAATTTGAATACTCAATAAGACAGAGTACTCAGGATTCTGAAAATGTTAGTTATGACTGATTAACCATGTTGATTGTATAATTGAAGCAAAACTCCTCAGTGGTGTGTTAGTATGGAGAAGAGAGAATCTTGGGATTAGGAATGTCTAGGAAAACTTTCAATCCATGGTTGGTCAAATCCTCAGCGAACTCACCAGTACCAGAGAGCCAACTGTGTTAACGCAAATGAAACTCTTAAGACTTTCACTACAGTGCCCTTAATAAAGTCATCTGCCTTTCTGTTTGGATCACTAATGTTCCCAGATGAAATATTTAAAATTCTTTATAAGTAAAGAATTTTACCAATATCATATTTTACCAATATCATCCTAATATCTGAATTTAGAAAACCAAGGAAGGCCTATTTTGCCACCTTAGTAGAATACATGTCTCCATGTGACATGGGGCCATCAGGTTTATTAATTTGGTTTTTCTAGTTGATCATGAGACTAAAACCTAATCCAAGGCCCATATCATTAAAACTCTGTTACCAAGATTTTCTTTCTTTGTCTGGAGGATTCCAAATATATTTTACCATCACAGTTCAGTAATGAACTGAATGAAAAATAATTGCAGTAATAATAGAAATAAGAGTCACCAAGAGGCATCCGGTGGCTTTTAATAATCCCATGGTCAGTCTAGATTTGATGTCATGGCTTAATGAGCAGTTGCGATTTTTTTTTCCCCTGAGAAAATGAGTAATGTCTCTTCTGCTAGAAAGTACTTTTCTCCAACTACTATTTACAGAAAATGTGAAAGCATTCATGAATGTTTAGTGAATCAAGGGACGTAGAACAATAAAGTAGAAATAAAGGTGAGGTAATTAGAAGGTAAGGAACAGTGTCTCTCTTCTGGAGACCTGAAGGATATGCATTTAGGTTGTTCCTCCTCATGATTCAGGTCATGGCCCGTTTCCTAGGGTGAGTTCCATCTCATTGTCAAGGCTTTTTTTCTTGACAGTGAACAACTAATGGGTATGGCTTCATCCTTGTCATCATCAAAATGCAGGGCTGCCCCATTTTCCAGACCAGGAGTATGGTAAGAATGGCCCATTGTCTAAATCTTGGTGGAACCAAGTTATATCACACAATGCTCATCACATGACTTGGGCATAACTTTGGGAATTTTAAGGAAAATTGCTTCTAAAGTATTAGAAAATAAGAAAAGAAATTTAATTGAGAACTGATGACTCCCATATTGAGGCAAATTATAAGTATTCTATGTGCCTCTGTAGCAAGCAACTCAGGAACTTAGAGGAACTGAGAATTGATAACTAGTAAAAGCAGCTTGCAATGATCAATTGAAATCCAGCATCCTGTTCCAAAATATAACTCACCCTAGGAACTAAGGTATTCCTGAAGGTCTCAAAGGCCTCCATCAGGTTTAGAAGTTTTAGAATTCAAAAAATATTGTTAGGGTTGGGGTTGTGGCTCAGTGGTAGCACACTTGCCTAACATGTAAGGCACTGGATTTGATCCTCAGCACCACAAAAAATTTAATTAATTAATTAATTAACAAACAAAATAAAGGTATTGTGTCCATTTATAATTAAAAGTATTTTTTTTAAAAAATGAAGATTTTTCTCATGACTAACCATTTGCATGAGATACAAAATTGAGAATGAAAATAAAGCCTAATTCTTCCTCCTTTCCATAATTTCCTTTTGTTCTATTTTTTCACTTGGGACCCTGACATCCAAAATTCCTATGTTGATACCTCTAACACATTTTCTCTCCAATTTCCAGCTTATAAAAATGGATCCAATAGTTTTTATCAAAGGTTCTGGTCTTTCTGTTTTATTTGTTCAGAGCTCCATAAGTTCCACCTCCATAGACTGATGCATATTAAGGTTTTTTTTTCCCTCCTCTGGAAGATCATTGCTCTATTAGAAATTTGATTTGGTAGCAGGGATAGGAGAGGAAGGAGAGGAAAATTCGGGTCTACTTAAGATGAGAAATTATACTTGCAGGCCTCAGCAGTCCTGGTTTTCATGGATGGAAATACTGCTTTTACTTTTGCATCAGGTCTGATGAGAAGATCTGAATTGCTTACAACCTCCAAAGATTATGGATTTCTCAAAGGTAGGTTACCCTAAGGCCGATGAAAGTTAAATTGCTAATCTTGAAATTGTTCCAGATGAAGATCTTGTGGTGACTTGGAATCCTTCTTGTCTCTGCCCTAGTATCACAGTAATTTCAATGTAGATTTATAGAACATGGTTCCACAGTAACCATTCTCTTCAAGGTCACAGATGACCTTCACGGAACCAAACTCAGGTATCACGTCTGATTTCCTTATTTTCCTGGGTCTCTTAGCAGCCTATGGGCACCCCTTCTCCTGATTGAAATACTGTCATTTCTTGTCCTCCCTAGTGCCACTCTCTGTTTCAGTCTTACCTTACTGATTACCCTGAGAGCCTTTGGTATGGCTTCTTACTTTCTGTCTGATCCCCAATAATGGTCTGCTTCCCATGCAGATAACTCACCCATTCCCTGACCTTAAATGTGCCTAAGTGCCCGAGATTCCTTAAAGTAGCTCAGTCCTAACTTCTACTTAGAATTTCATGCCTTTGAAATATTTGTACTGATACCCAACAGGCATCTATATTTTAACGAACATCTATCAAATTATTGATTTTTCCCTTGAACTCTTCCCTCTCAGATGTTTCTCTTTATTCCCTATTAGAATGCACCATAAATTAGAGCCAAACATATACAGATTATCTTTGACTCATCTTATTTTCTTATCTCCTCCATCCAATTCATCCTTTACCTTCAAAAGGTACACACAAATTTGCCCATTCCTCGCCATTTTATTACCCTCCTCCTAGCCAAAGCCACCATTCACTTTTACATAGGATTCTGCGATAGTCCCTTGGATGGTCTCCTTTCTCAACCCCTCTTGTCTTCCTGCACTCAACTTAATCAGAGTGGTCTTTCAGACATGAACAAGATTAGGTTATAACCCTGCTTAATACTCTGCAAGTGAGCCCTTCAACAATCAGATCCATGAAACCTGCTGCTACTCCTTTACACAGTAGGACAGAGCTGTGCCCCCTCTCATTTTCCATTAGTGTTTCCTTTGCATAATAAACTGTAGTTCACCGACCTTCTCGCTGGGCCTCAAACACATCTGGCTGTTTCCCATTTTAGGAGAACTGTACTAGCTTTTGCTCTAACCTCTACAAGGGTGGCTTATCCTGGGTGTCCAGATCACAGCTACCACATCATCTCAGATATATTTTCCCTGAACACAGGCTTTTTAGTACCTACCTAGTCACTCTCTAGATAAATCACCCACTTATCTGAGGTCAGGATTTTTCTTGATGATTTCTGTCATCCTCCGAGGGAGGAAGAACTTCTCCAGCTCCTCCAAGGCCGTGCCTGCAGCACTTAGAATAGATTTGGCATCTAGTAGACAGCCAGTTAATATTTTTTGACAGGCCTAAGGCTAAATTAAATGAGAAGACAAGAAGAAAGGCAGTCTCCAGATAATTGGCTACCAAGGAGTCCTTAAAGCACAGGCATCAAAATTTGCAACTTGCCTAATTCATTTACATCATGATCTACTTTAAGCAAGAATTTTTTAACGGCTGGGAAGGTTTCCATTACCAACTGCATTGAGTATTTACAAGTTTATATGATTTGGAAAGGGGAGGGAGAGAAAGGAAGGAAGGGAGGAAGGATGGACGGAAGGGAAGGAGGGAGGGAGAGAGGGAGGGAGGGAGGGAGGGAAGGGGAAGGGAGAAGCAGCAGTTATGAAGGGTCATGCATGAGAACTTAAAAGTGGAGGAATGAGCTTCAGTATTTTAGTTTTATTTTCTTAAACAAAGCTATCCCAAACATTCATTTTCCTCCTCTTACCTTAGGGCATTCATAACCCACTTCAGTCCAATGTATGAAGTGGGTTATGTCAAGAGCTTTGTAATGTTGTGAACAACCAATAAAAAAAAAATAAAATAAAAAATAAAAGAATAAAAAAAAATAAAATAAAAAATAAATGTGATATTTTAAAGAAAAAAAAAAAGAGAGACATTATCATGACCATTTCACTTTGAAACGAATTAACAGTCCAAAGTTCTTCCCCCTAGAACAGTGTTGCTCAAGTTTGAATCTAGAACAAAAAGCAAAGCCTTGTAAGGGCCTGGTCTTTTGAGCCACTGTTCTATTAGTATCTTGTCCATTCCTTATTCACAGGTCCCCAGAGGTCCTAGGAGTCATCATAGGAAGCAAGGGCCAGCCTTATGGATAGGCAGCCCGGGTGTCTTCTAGCTGGTGGAAACCTTCAAGGCTGTCTACAGGTAGATTTCCTCCCTCTGTTCTGTCCCAGAATCACCAAATAATTTATTTTTTGAAGTCTTTTCAGGTTTCTGGGCCCCATATTAAAATGCTAAAGCCTCTACACTCATACCTCTGGGAGTCAGAATGCTTTAAGCCATTATCACAAACAACTCAAGGGAAGTACTTGAAAAATGAGAGCCAGATTAAAACCTGATGGGGTGAGGAATGAAATGCCCAGGAAAGGGAAGGAGAGGCACCGGGAGAGGAGGGAAAGAGCCAAGACAAATCCCACCTCCTTGCCAAATGTCTCAAAGGTACCACGTGAAGTGAGAGATGCTTCTGCTTCCACCAAGCATTTCTGAACCGAATACTTTCCATGGGAATATGAAGAATAAAAAAAAAGAGCATCTGATGTTGCATTGATGTATTCATATATATTCATATATACATTCACTGAAACATAATCGAAACCTTCCCATCCCCATTTGGTTCAGCTTTCTGCAGTTGCTAGTGGCAGCCCAGACTTTATTTGAGTTTGTTTATGCTGGTAAACTCCCTGGTGATAGAGCTGGGAGTCCTGTGTGATCATGTGGGAGGGTCCATTTCTAGAACTTTGCTCATATTTTCTGAGGCAACCAAGTGCAACAATGTTATGTCCTAGTAAACAAGGAAATGGAGCAAGGCACATACCATCTTCTCTACTTCTGAGAATAATGAATTGGTTTAGAATCTGGGTTGGAATCCAGGGATCTGCTTGTAGCCTTCATGGTGAAAACACAGGTCTCCTACATTATGTTTGCAGACACAGGAGCAAATTAGCAGAAGGAACAGAAGCCAGCTATGCAGTACCCATTATGCATTCAGTTGTATGGATTTCAGCGTGGACAGGTGCCAAAACTGGTGGAAAACATACCTGATCTTGGGCCTCCCAGCTGCCCTCCCTAAGCAGGAAAGGCTGAACTTGATCTCCCACTACGCAAATATCTTCCTTTTCATGCTGATTTTCTGGCTGGGTGGCTTAAAGGAAAGACCCTTTTCTTGTTACTGTTGACTGAATCTCTCCAATATCTGGGGGTCTGGGGGCATAGCTCAGTGGTAGAGCCTTTACCTAGCATGCCTGAGGCCCTGGGGTTAGATCCCCCTACCACAAAGACAAAACAAAACAAAATAAAAACCTCCCATATCTGATCTTGAAGAAACCTCTAACATCATGGAATTCCTATTTGTTTGTGCACAAAAGCCAAATAGATTAGATAACAGCTAAACTTATGAATATAAGACTCTAAAATCAGACATTTAGAACTTTGGGTTCAGGAGAAGCATGGATTTTGACTCATGCTTCATTTTACCAACAATGATTAAATCATGAGTGTCAGCTTAGCCATTAATAAAAAAAAAATAGTAGTTCAATGTCTCAGATAAAAAGGAATTTAGAGTGATTTAGAGATGGTAAGTGCCTACTGTGTATCAAAACATGAGATAAGTGACACACAGACGTGGTACCATTTGTTCACATCCTCAAGGAGGTTTGAGAAGAAAAAAAATAAGGCTAAGAGATTAAGGAGTTAGTCTTGGAGACACAGAAGCTAGCTGAACGCTGGGCAAGCAGGCAGACCCCAAATACGACTGACATCTTTCAATCCACATGTTTTGCATACCACATACTCTTAGTAATTTTGCTGTGTTGCTTTTATGGTTTGGATGTGAGGTATCCTCCAAAAGCTTATATGTGAGACCATGAAAGAAGGTTCAGAGGAGAAATGATTGGGTTATAAGAGTCTTAACCCAATTAGTGAATTAATCCCCTCAGAGGGAATAACTGAGTGGTATTTGAAGTGTCGAGGTGGGAATTGGGGTGTGGCTTTGGGATATATATCTGTATCTGGCAAGTGGAGACCTCTCTCTCTCTGCTTCCGGACCTCCATGTGAGCTGGTTCCTTTTGCCACACTCTTCCACCATGATGTCCTGCCTCACCTGGAGCCCTGAGAAATGGAGCCTGCTGTCTATGGATTGAGATCTCTGAAATTGTAAGCCTTCAGATAAACTCTTCCTCCTCTATAGTTGTTCTGGTGGATCTTTTAATCACGGCACCAAAAAAAAAAAAAAAAAAAAAAAAGCTAACTAAAACAGTTACTTTTGGACTTGCCCACATTGCACAAAACACTCATATTTCTACTCCTGTCACAATGAGACATTCCCTGTTAACAAGTAATTCTGCCCCCCCCCCCCATGAAAGGCAAACTTATAGGAGCAAACAATTCACTTTGATTCTGCAAACATTTTTTTTTTAAGTATTCATACTCCATCATTAAATGACATGTAATAATAAAGCTTTCGATTAAAAAGATATCTGTGAGGCCGGGGGCTGAATTATATTTCAAATATGCCTGACCCATTAGACCATGCTTCTGGCCATGTATCTGTGGCTTAGGATGGAAAAGATTCGGGTGGAGATAGGAAGTAGGATTTGGAATGTCAGAGTTAAGAATTGACACCCTTGAACTCGATTTTCTCAGCACTCAGTCTAGACCTGTGCTTAAGGTAGATTTTTTGAACTATAGCCCTCTTAGAAGAACATTTTGAGGCTTAAGTCAATATAAGATGATTAAATGTCTTGGCATTTTTTAAGTATTTTACTAAACATGGGAGATTAAGAAAACCAGGCATCATAAATCTCCCTCCTCCTTGGCCCACATAGGGTCTAATAATAGAATTAAGAATTTGAAACATCTTAATCCTTTCAGCTGGGGGAAGATGAGCTCATGTCACCAGGCTACATCTTTCTTCCATCACACTGGACGGTTTCTGCACTTTCACTGACCGAAATGAAGTACGCTTTGAGGCAGCTCGAAGCAGACTTAGATGTTTTGCAAGTTAATACTTTCTTCTGGAATAATCCATAAGACAGAGGAGGAAGGCTCCCTTTTGTCAAGTGAAACTCAGCAGCATGGAGGTCTTGGCTTTTACTGTGTGTGAAGTTGGAATCCTCTGTCGCTCAGTATTACACTGTTTGTTAAGATGCCGTGGGTGAATTTCTCAATCTCTACAGCTGTGCCTTTTTACTTTTATTCAGAGAAAAGTTCTTGGTGGAACTGGATAGCACAAGCCTGATGTGAAACAATAAAAATCAAAGTAATGAATGTGTTCTTTAAGAAAATCTCTTTTAAGAGTAACTTCATTATAATTCCTTTTTTTTTTTTTTTTTTTAGCTCTGGGGTGTTCAACATTAGACTTCCTCTTCTTTTTAAAAATTTTTAAAAATTCGTTCTAATTAGTTATACATGACAGTAGAATGCATTTCAATACATCCTACATAAATGGAGTGTAACTTCTCATTCTCTGGTTGGACATGATATAGAGCTACACAGGTCCTGTAATCACATATGCACATAGGGTAATAGTGTCTGATTCATTCTACTATCATTCCTATGCCCAC
This sequence comes from Spermophilus citellus, assembly GCF_964194105.1. Taxonomy (NCBI): domain Eukaryota; kingdom Metazoa; phylum Chordata; class Mammalia; order Rodentia; family Sciuridae; genus Spermophilus; species Spermophilus citellus. The sequence goes on from NC_138199.1 coordinate 69,416,326, forward strand.
ACCATTATAATTTGAAAGATTAAAAGCCCAGATGTGTGGCTAAAGCGGACAAAATTGCCTGCACTGGGACAAAGGCCTCCATGTGGGTTTGCTGTGGTCTTGTATCCACACAGGTGTCCCCTTCCCACCTCCAAGCTTGCTTAAGCCGAATGGGTGTGAAGGCAATGCTCTGGACCCTTATGCAGATGAATTCACCCCCTCATGGCTGACTGTCAAATCCCACCTCCCTCGTAAGTTGCTTTATTATTCTTTAGTTCCTACAAGCACCAGCCGCAGTGCTCACTTGAGCATGGGGCTGCCCACTTCCTGTATTAAACACTGTCTTCATTCCTGGCACAAAAAAATAAGACTTGTGTTCTATGCTCATGCTTAATATATTGCTAAGAACCTAGGTTTTTTTTTTTTTTAAAGACTGATAATTGCTAAATACCATTGACTTTGTTTTGACAAGTCAAGGATAAAATGCAGGACCTCCTTTCTATGTAAATAGAGAGGGGTAAAAAACAAAAACAAAAACAAAAAACCTTCCCATTGGAGAAATAAAACATAAGGGATAGCAGTGTAGACTCTCGTTCTAATTAATTATCTGCCCTCATTGCAGATGTTTAGCATGTAAGATTTTAATTAAAATGATAACTACGGAACCAAATTTCCTTACACTTCTCCCTCTATACTTTCCATGGGAAGATCGGTGCCAAACCTCTCTGGTCTGAACTATTTCTTCTAACCCTCAAATATAGCCCCAGAGAGGCTGACTTTGGAGACAACAAAAATAGCATGGTAGTCTACCGCAAAATAGAATGTTTCTGCCACCAGTCTGGTCCTTTTTGACCAGTGTGATTTGTTTTGTGGGTATTCCAACTGGGATTGAAAAAGGTGGAGAAAGGGTTGGGAGGTGCTTTTTTTTCCCCCTAATTTCCAGAAAATAGATTCTGTCTCTGCTCCTGTGCAAAACAGCTGAAGAAACAGTTGACTGGCCTGGGCAGATGGAATTGTCTTAAATAAACCTGTTTTGAGTTTCCAACTGTCGCACATTGGTTACAATCCTTTGCCTTAGAAATCCTCCTCTCCTCCCACAAAGATCTGTTGTAGGACAGGATTGTACAGATGAAAACAAATAAGAAAAAAAAGAAAGAAAGTAAGAAAGAAAAAGGGGGAAAAGTCCATGCCCCACGTTTCTTTATTTGGATATATTGCCAAATAACTTCTCAACTTAGTGCCAGGACAATGCTCGGGGCTACAGGAAGGTCTGTTGGGACAGGATTCTGCTCATGGTATCCTTCTTTTGTGTGGTAGAGAAACCTACTTTAGTTTTAATGACTTTGACAAGATGTGGGAGAAAAGCACTCATCATTTCTCACAAAGGTTTCATTGACGAAAGTTTATGATTTTTGCTCGAAAGCACTTCCTACCATAGAGCTTGACTTTGAAGTTGGTTCTCTGTTCAGTCATGTTTGTTATGGTTTCTTGAAGAAAATGACAAAAAAAATTCTCTATACATAATTTTTATTTTAGACTTTAGCTTAAAGGTTCACAGAATAAAATCTCAGATTCTCTCTCAAGGTTGTTTATATTATACCTTTAATGGCTAAAACACAAAGTGAAGTAGCTCCTGTATTTCTCCACTGTGTACCTAGTTTCTTCCATCTCATGGGTGTGAGTGTAGAAATGAATGGATGTGAATGCGTGTGTCCTATGCAGATGGAAAATGTGGGTACAGCTCTGGGATCCTGGGCTGGCCTCTGTTTCATTTTCTAGGTCTGTGTCTCTTTGTGTTCGTCCACTGTTCACACACTTACAAGGGAAGGCTTAAAAATGATCCCTGCTGTGAATTTGCACTTAAGTTTTTTCCATCATCTGGGACACTCGCGGCTGTTTTCCAACTTAATCTAAGTTAAGCTTAATGAAGGCAGCAGTGTCACTTTAAATTACTGATTTCTGGAAAAGTTTTTTTTTTTAAAACCCCTTTTTAAAACATATTACTAGCTAGTGTTTGCCACGTGTCTAGCTCTGGTTACTTTTGTAGATGTTTTGCTTTCTCTCTGTTGTGAAGTCATGGTGGTCTGATGATTGTTTGAGTTGTTCCATCCACCTGGCCCCCAGCTGTCCAGTGGTTCCATAAAACTATGTTGAAAGCCCACAGTGTAGAATACAAATGCCAGTCAAGGAACCAAGAAAGGTGTCCCCCAGAGGAAATGCAAATGAAGCCCATGTCCTCTGCGGCTGGAGGTGGAAGGCTCTGAGTTAGGAGACGCTTCATGAGCAATTTTAGTTCAGTTCACAGACGTCATAAAATCACCTACAGAAGATTTCCTGTCGTTTGACACTGTGCTCCTTTGGCCAAGTCCACTAAATATATTTTATTTCTTATTAACTTTCCTTTTATATCGAACTTCATATTATAAACTACCTTCTTTTATTGTCATCCACCAGCACGGGTTTCTTGGCATAGACTGAGAGGGGAAACATTGCCAAAAACACTTTTTGGCACAGGGTAACAATTAAAACCGATAGACCCCTGTAGTGAGCAGAGATTAGACTATTTCCCAGCTCGGCTTTCTTGGTTATTTCAGGAGACGACAGAGCTCAAGGTGTTTTTCTTTGGGGTATCTGTAATCATTTTGGACCTGTTACTCTAATATCCTCATTGTCATGGCTGCTGCAGCTTCCATGTTTCAGGTAATGTCCTGCAAAGTCCATGGTTTGCTTCACCACATGGTCTTTCCTGTTTCTCTCCCTTGTAGCTCTTGGTTTTGATTTGAAATGAAGATTAAAAGGAAAGTTGGTGCTGTTTTTAAAATAGATTGCTGCAAGAATACAGGAGCTAGAAACAGTGGGCTTTTAAGTACACTTAAGATTTTAGTTGCATTAAAGAATACTAAATGTTGATGGAGAATGCCCTAGGAATTCAAATGCTAATGTAGGGCATCTGCGGAATTGGTAAATTGGAGAGAATTTCTATGGCAGATGAAGATCAGGTTACTCTAAATGCACAGCAAGGAATAAGATCGCCTTCCGTTAAGACACCTCTGGTTTTGATGTTTCATCCAATACCTTCCTTCACTTCCTAGCACTGTGGAGGCTGGTGTAGCACAAAGGCTTGGCCTCAACTCTGAGATCATGATGCCTGGGTGTGAGGCACAAGTCTCCCATTTGCTAGTGTGTGGCATTTGTCAGCTAACAGAGCTTCTCTGTGTCTCTACCTCTTCATCTGGGATCAGCAGCATTAACACAGTTACCTTGTAAGTGTCATGATGATCCAATGAGAAAATTTGTGAAAAAACATATAATGTGAACTATTATTACATTAGAGTGATCAGTGGCTGCTTCCAGTCCTAAACCTCCTGTGATTTCTATTCATTAATAAATATCCCTCATTTCAATGACAATCAAAGTGATCCTCCAGAAACTTAAATATTCTGCCTTTGTGCTAACTGTGGTTCTCTGAGGGGGTCTTCTCACTGATAAAAAACTAGACTTTAGATCAAACTCACTCTTGGAGACATTGATAGTCACAAAAACAAGTGGAGGTTGGATCAGGATTAGAGAGTGACAAGGAATAACCCCGAGGATCAAAGCCATGCATGGTTCTGGCATTGGAACACTGGGCATGAGCCAGCTACAGAGGCGAGGAGGCTGACCTTGGACTCTGGTGATCATATAGGGACCCACAGTGCAGCAGAGACTGGGGTGAGCAGCAAAAGCGAGTCATCTCTGCAGGAAACTTTCCGAATCCAGGTGTTGAGAGACCACACAGATGAAGATCTACTGGAAAGCTACTAATCAGTCACCACAAGCTCATGAAAACAAAAGTCTCTGCAAATGAAGTTGGTAGACATGAACAACAGAAGAACTGGTGAAGTATTCTGTGGCCCTGAAGGACAGACAGGAAGGAGAAAACCCTCTTAGTGGGCAATTTGAACCCAAAAGCTTGGCCACTCCCTTTGGTAAATTTTAAAATGTTGTGAAACAAGAATCCACATAGTCAAATGGGCAGGTGTAAATAGTTTAGATCACTCGATAGGGACCTGGAAAGACTTGAAGATTGGAGACAGGAATGCTGGGGAAGAGGCGTGTAGATGTCCCAATCAATGGGAATAAACACAAAGAGTAAGATTCTTTGTGTTTCATATGAATGTTGAATAGAGAACAATGACCCAGAAAAGACAACCAAATTAAGAGAATAACACAGTCAGCTGATGTCAGGCGGCCTCCACTCTTAAACACCCCAGGCTTAACCAATGGCCTTGTGCAGCAGTAAATACGGCCACTGAGATGGGAAGCTATTCCCAGACTAGTCATTGCTGGTGGATGGCTGACCTTTTCCCAACAGAGACCAGGGATGTGACTAGAAGCCACTTCCTGCTGTTTATCAGCCAGCTATTTGGTGACATCCTAGCTATTTTATCTAGACTTATTTTGGGTATGAATTTGCACATTCTGTGCATGGAGATTCCATCATCACTTCTCTTCCAGACCTCATGGTACGTCTGCTCTACTTACACAAACTCCCACTTGACAACGGGCCAGACAACAATAACTGCTTCCCAGTAAATCACATGTGGCAATGGGTGCATGGTCATCAGATCCAGGGGTCCTACAACACACCACCCTGTCCAGAATCCCCTGGTTTAGAAGAGCATGGTCTCTTCAAGTTTAAGTTCCAGCTTGGGAACCATTCTCTGTGAAGACAGGGTGCCATCCTTCAAACTCTCAGTGTTAAACTTAAGCCAGTGACTCATGTGTGGTGCCATTATCCAACAAATAAAATATGTGTGTTTGGGAATCAAGGACAGAAGCAGGGTTGGCCCTATTTGCACACGTGGCGACCTATGTGGAGAATTTGTGTGTCCTGTTCCCATGACTTTAGGCTCAGTGATATTTGGGTCCTGAGTTTCAGTATAGAGGATACTAGGAGCAGGGAGCTCAGCAGGAATCCCACCACATGAAAGGAGATTTGCTGCAAATACTCTCAGGATCTTCATGCCAGTAAACCAGAAGGCCCAGAAGTTTATTATCATGAAGAAGTGAAATAATTGCTAGAAAGCAGGGCTATAGAGAAATGCATGTGCCCTGGGATATCTCTTGGTATTCCCCAGTCCAGTTTTAAATGAACATAAGTATATTTTAGGGGAAAAATAGAAAAGGAAAAAGTAACAGAATAAAATTCTGGGGCTCAGAGACATCCAGGGAGAGGATCTGGACCTTCCACCAGGCAATTCCTCTAATTCAGCTGAAAAATGCTAGGGGAGAAAAGAAGCTGAGTATGGGTAATGGAGGAAAGAGGTGGTGAGTGGTTCTTACACTCCAGGGAGCATGTGCAGCGGCAGAGACTGCAGTTAATCTATTTGTTCTTTTATCTAGAGTTGCTGAGGCTGTAATGGGGCATGGGGATTTAGGAGATGAGATGAATTTCAGTCTGATTTATTCCCTTATGTAGACCCAATATTGTACATTCACGGTAGCACACTGAGGACCTAAATTTTCCAGGTATCTCCAGACTTTAAGCTTTACACATTCTTCTACTGATTAAAAAGAAAAAGAAAAAAGTCTATATTTCTCTTTCAGCTCAAACACAAGAGTTGTCTTTAATCAACTTGTCTTCCCAAATATTCTTGATAATTGAAGAAATTCATGAACATTGCAGGACCTTATCAGCCAGTTTTCTGGAGTAGGACAGCCTCCTGATGCCTGGCAGGTAGTTTGTGCTTTGTAGGATGCCTCTTAGTAGTTCAAGCAGGATCCAATCATGCCAATGTCACTCCCTCTGTCAAGAGGACTCTCTTAATACTCCTCAGGCTGCAGGTCACAGAAAATTCATTTAAAACTTGCTTATACAATAAAGTCATTTATTAGACTTTGGTAACAGGCATCCCATGTATTGGGAGGGACACAGCATAGAAGAACCAATGGTTAGAAAGTGTCAAGTACATATTTTCTCTAGTGGTCTTACTCTACCTTCAGGATCTGAGCTTCACCCTGAGTCTGAAATCCCTCCATTCCCACCTCCATGACCCATGGACAAGGAAGTCTTCCAGTGACAATAGAGACATATTCTCCTCATTCTTGTTGAAAGAAAAGTGAGTGTGACCAAGCATTCCAATGAATAGTACCAGGAGTTGCTCTATTTGGCTTAAGTCACATGCCCAAACTTGAACCAATGATGTTATCCAAGAATTCATCTATCCTGACTGGAGTGGACTCAGCTTTTGAGCTGCACCCGAGTGCATTGGCTGCACGGAGGAGGCGTGTACATAGACGCATCAGAAATTGTTAGGAAAAGTCATGGGGTGGGTGAGAACCAACAAAGTTCAGGAGAAACATGCTTTTTCAAGCATGGGGCAAGGTCCCCTTGAATTTCTCAGGAAGTTAAAGACCAGAAAAACAACAAAATACAGAAAATTTGCAAACAAGGCGAAACCAAAAACCTTAAAAATGAATCCTAGTTCTGACTTGCTGAGCTCTGTACTAATCTCTCCCACATACAGGAGGCTTTGTCCTGCTTCTTCCCACACTTTGCCGGGCACCCACATCCTTGGACATCCTGTAAAAATTCTGGGTGAGGCCTGAGATTCGTCAGTTCCAACAACAAGTTCCAGGTGATACTGAAGATGCTGCTCGGGACATCCTTCTTTGCCAGCTTCGTCTTCAATCTTCAAGTCCACCACCAAAGTGCTCACTTCAGAGACAGGAAGTGTCCTTGAGCTTGTCTCTTCTTCTAAAAGACTAATTACCATCTCCCCAAGTTCCACTGAAAGAAATACAAATTCCTAAAGTGAAACAGTTGGCAGAGTTTTAAGTACATCTCCAAGGAAGACTAATAAGACAGGCGCTTAACTCCATACTGATTTCCGTCTCACCCCCAAAATTATTGAAATTATGACTTTTCTGTGATCTTTCAAAGGAGTCCTTAAAATGTCTTTTCAAAAACATAACTCTCTTCCCATTGATTATTTACAATTTCTTAAGCTAGAAGAGAAGTAAAAAAATGCTATCAACGGTAAAAAAAAAAAAAAGCTGCGGAAACAAAAGTTTCATGTGGCAATTTTTCATATTTAAAGTTTTTCAAGAATTCGAATTCACAGGAGCCAGCCTCAGTGAGGATGGAGACACACACATACGCACTTTCTAGAGCAAACAATGCCCACAAGGCATGACATGTCTCCCTTCCTTCTTCCTTCAATTCCTTCTCTTTCTTCTCTCCTACCTTTCTTCTTCCCTCCCCCCCTTCCTTTCTTCCTTTCCTCTTTCCAGGTTGTAGGTGGTTGGTCTGAGGATCAAAATGCATTTATAGAAGCATTTTATTTGAGTATGCCTTTCCATTCTTGACAACTCACGATACCAACAACTCACGTACAATTTATCTGCATAGAGACGACCACCACATAGGAAGAGCAAAGTAGCCAGTGTGGCAGCAGGCATTTCTCAGGGTACACAGGTGGACAACTGAGGCACAGTCATTGAAATACATAGGCGGCTTGCTTCCCCATGTGAATTGAGTTTGTAACTAATATCAGAATAGAATTCAGCAATACCAGTTCATGGTCATGCTCATGGTCATCCTGTTTGCGCTGTGTGCTGAACACAGGCTTTCTGATATTTCCTTAACTTGCACTTCAAATAATATTTAGCAAGAGAGAAGAATACCTGCTGAAGAAGCACAGATCAGGGAAGGAGAAGTGGACTTCATCCGGAGAGCTCTCCACTGTATCTGGAGCCTTTACAGGTATGGGTGGCACTTCATGCATGAGCCTCTCCTAATGGTTCTAACTTTGTCTGTAATTAAAGGGCAAGAAACTAGTTTTATATATAACTCCCAGCAACTGTAAAATATAAGTATATTTCCCCTCTGTTTAAATAATGGAATAATTTGTCCCATAATCACATTGGTCTCTGTGAGCTCTTGAAGTTTTATTAAGGTGTAACCCGTGAGTCATACTATTACTTGGTTATTACACTTGATTCTCATAGTACTCTTTAAAAATATGAATCCTAACTTTATGTAACTTTAAAGAATGGAAAGGTTTGAAGACACCTCACTATGAAAAACATGAATTCCTGGCAGTTCCCTTAATCCAGGCATAACCTTTGTTGCTCTGAGGCGAGAGGCAGGTCACATGGTGTCAAGAGAAGGCACGGAGGAGTTGACAATCTGCATATAATTCCTAGCTCTGTCACCTGCCAGCTAGTTACATAGTCTTGGGAAATATGCTTAAAATATTTGACCTCGGTTTCCTTCTCTGGGAAACAAAGAAAATGAAGCACATTTTTTTTTTCAAGATGTTGGTAAAGTAAGTGTGCTGATAAATATGAAGTCTTTAGAAGAGAAACTGGCACATAGTAATCAATCAAATGTCAAAAATTGTTATCACCATAACAGAGTGGTCCTCAGCTAGGGACAATTGTACCTCCAGGACACAGAAGGCATGGTTGCTTGGCAGGACTAAGGGTGGGGGCTGATACTCTAGTGAGTGGAGACCCGGGAGATACTGCTGAACACATGAATGCACCAACCTTCCCTCCCAAAATACCTCAGATCACCCAGCACAACTGTCAACCGTGCCATGCCAAGAAACCCAACATGGTAGAAAATGTTTGTTACACATCAAGTATACATCTCAGAAAGGAGTTATCAGAACCAGGTAAACATATAACACTAACATTCCGGTAAAAAAAAACAGAATACTAACAGGACCTTAGTGAGTGATGCATTTTCTCAAAATACATTTTTCTGACCTGAAACATGACAGAAGTCTTTTGGGTCATACCTTAAGGTATTTTTTTAATAGGGATTTTTCTCAAATATTATCATTTTGAGAGTTATCCATGGTTTTTCAAGTAGTTACATTTTATTCCTTCTTATTGCTGTGTAGTATACTCTATTGTGTGAATAGAATATTCACTAAGATTGCAAACCCACTGTACCCGTCAAAAGAATTATGGTGGCTTTGAGCCTGGGGTATTATGAATAGTGTTGCTATGTATCCTCTAATATATATTATATAATACATATACATATATATATGAATAAAGGTATGAATTTGTGCATAACTTGGAACAAAATAGAAAATTCAGTCATGACTTCCCATTACAGTACAAATAAAACCCAAGATTCTTTATGTGCCTAGACTTTCTAATATACTAAGTAAGTCCCAACCTGTGCCTGTATGTCTTGACATTTATCTTTGCTCTCAAAAGTGTGCCCCACATGATGCTTATTGTCCAATGTATAGCACTTGGCATAATCTACCCCCTTATTTCCACACTCCTGCAATGAGGGAGCAATCTCCCGTGGTTTACTCCACCCTAGCCACACTGGTCTCTTTCTGGTTTGCCAAACATGCCACACAGTCTTCATGACTCAGTGCATGGTATATATTTATTTCCCCACTTTTGGCTTTCTTGGTACCTTTATATCTTTCAAATCTGAGCTTGAATGCTATCTGCCTCGAAGGGGACTGCCTGATCCATCTATGTAGTGTAATACTCCCTTATCCAAAGGGATATGTTCTGGATCCCCCAGTGAATACCCAAAATCATGGATGGAAATGAACTCTATAATTTAATTCCCTTTTCATCTTAACTAAAAACTCATCATGTACTCTGGCCATAACTTTTGTACTTTGAGGTTTGACAGCAAAATGAGCATAAATATTTGTTTTATTCTTCACAATTTCACAGATAGAAGATTTTTTCCTACTGTTGATCTTAGAAATTGCAGCATAGTGTTTTTCTTTCCTTATCAAATCAAGGACTTTCACCTTTTCATTTAAAGGTGATACTTTATGGCTCCTCTTGGGCATATCTGAATTACCATCATCACTATTCTTGTACACTGGAGTCATTATTAAGTAAAATACATGTTACTTGAGCACAAGTACTTCAATAGTGAATCTGATAACTGAGGCAGCTATCAAATGACTACTACCAGGTATGTAGCATATACAGCATGGATACACTGGACAAAGGGACAATTCATATCCTTAGCAGCATGGAGCAGAAGGGTGTGAGATTTCATCACACTAGTCAGAATCATACACAATTCCAAACTTACCAGTTATTTTATCCTGGAATTTTCTGTTTCAGTTTTTAAGACCATAGTTGACTTCAGGTAATTGAAACAGCAGAAAGTGAAACCACAGATAAGGGACTGTAGGATATTCCTCCTTTCTCCTCATACTTCCTCTGCCTGTTCACTCTCCTGCACAGCACATCTCACACCATGCAATTGTTTGTGCGCTCAAGCCAGTAACATCATCCCAACCCCAACCAGACTGCAAATGCCATTAGGCTAAAATTTACATATGTTCTCACCTTTGAATAGCCAGTGAATGTCTGTTAAATTTATAAATGGATGAATCATCAAAAAAACAGTTAGAAAATCCAGTGGGAAATTAGAAACTTGCCTCCAAATCACCATATTTCATCCTTTAATGCAATTTATTTACAAACAATTATGCAGACAGTAAACAAGCAACATAATTTGCTTTGAAGTTTATAGAGGGCACAAGGGAAGGAAAAAACAGTACTTTCTAAAAAATCATGTAACTATAATAAAACTATGGTGCTCAGGTGCAGTCTTGGCTTACTGTTGGGTCCAGAAGAAACAAAATTAAGCTCATACTCCATATTCAAAGTGCTGAAAATTGCTTTGAATGCACTGCAGTTTCTCAAAGTGTATGAAAAATATGTTGTAGGACAAATAAAAGGGCTTCTGAAATAACAATAGGTTCCATTTTCTACACACTTATTTAAACATAACCAGCCTTTTAATGCATCTGTCTCTCTTAAGGGCTGCTACGTCTTTGGTTTTCCACCAACGTCTCATCTACTCCTTTTCTCTTGGCTTTCATGGGCCTTCACCATGTTCTTCTTAATGACCCACATAACTTCATGACAGGGCTCTCCATTCTCTACTAATTAGTTTTTCTAATAATAATAACTCTCTCTTTCTTTATCCTTCATTGCTTTTCTTTACCTACGATCTTGACGTGCAACTCTTATTTTTGTGTATTTGTGTTTATGTTTCTAGTTTTAAGAACAATAATAACAATAATAAGAATGACTCCTGTTTCCACTACTTCTTTCTTGTTAATGTGAACCCACCAGGTAGGACGTAAGGCAGACATTCAAACCTGGCACTCACTGATCCCCAGCATCATTTCAGTGTCTCCTGGTAAGGTCCTCACTCGGGAAGGGACTCACTAGCGCTCTCTAGTATAGGGCAGTTCCAAGAAAATCTAAGAACATCTTGAATCACCTGGAAGTATTTATTGGCTGACTTCCCAAATAAGATCACTGCTCACCAACTCTTCCACTGATCCCTGGATCCAATCATGATCCTCCCTCTCCCAAAATCATACCAGGATTCCATTATTATCCTTCCTTTCACCCATCCCAGTCAACTCCCTGTCCAGATTTAAATTTATGACATTGACTTCTTACTGCCCACTGCTCAACCCCTCAGATGGCTTGTTCCCCTCCTGCTCATATTATGGTCCAAAGTCTTTGCAAGGACTCCACAAGTATTTTTGCCTCTCCCTCTTTGATTTTTCTCCTCCTGTATTCCCAGATGTTCCTCTACTCCTGTCCTTAAAGTCCTTGGATTTTCCACAAACATGCCCAACAGTCAGCTCAGTGGCCTTTGGTGTTCTCTGTTCCCTTTGCTTGGAAGAATCCTCTCCAGACAGCCACCTGGCTCTGTCTGTCCCACCAACCAGGTATTTACTCTGCTTTCACCTCCTCAGAAAAATCTTCCCTGGCCATACTAATATTACCTAAGATAGTAGCCCAGACTCTAGAAACACATATTCTTCTTTGGAGCACCTATAACTGAAAGGTTATATATTTATGTGTTTTTATTGAGCCCATCTCTACCATTAGAATATAAACTCTATGGAAGCAGTCACTTTATTTTCTTCTCTACAGATTAGAAAATCAGCTGGTGTATAAAACATCACTTAAAAGAATAAAAATTGTTTCATTGTAATAGTATTAATAATCATTTCACAGAGAATAGTCAATAAGTATTGAATTATATATTGTCTATGGGTCTCTGCACTGGGGGTTTTTAATGAATTATCCAATTTAAGTCTGTTCTTGAATTATTGCTATTTCTGTTTCCGGTTTTACACAGAAAGAAACTGAGAGAAAATAGTCAAGCTGTACTCCAGTAGCACAACTTGTATTGATCTGTGAACATTTCCATGTGCATCATTGCTTGATAGCAGAACCTAAGATTTGAATTATATTATACCTTAGGAAGCGCTAATGACAAATTTCTATTAATCCCCTATTTTGCCATAGGACCCATCATGAATTTCAGTGATGAAACAGGAAAAGTTACCAAAGGAAATCTGACCCCTACTCTATTCTCTGCTTCAGAGTAGAATTGCCAGTTGCGACACAAGGCAGGCAGCATCTTGAAGTGGCATGCCATGATAATTACCACGATGAAGGGAATTAGAATGGAACCAAGGGACAGAATGTTGAATTCTCAGTGTAAGAGGCGCCCGGTTTCAGAAAGAGCCCTGAATTTATCTCCATTTTAATGTCTTTCCACATTTTAAAATATTAGTTGAAAGGGGGATTTGAGAGGGCAGCAAAGCCAAAGCAAACATTCAACACACTGTTATACTAGAATTTTATTATACTCAAGTTCACAGGCACCCCTGCTGCTGCTGCTGTTGCTGTTGCCTGTCCGGAGACTGGTGAATCAGTGGTTGTGTCTGAAAAGGAGACAAATAGGATGGAAAAAATATCCACTCCTCGGTCTGTGTGTGTATTTTAAAAGGCAGGACAGTTGCATCATGTACTTATGGTAACAAAGTGGTAAAAAGAAAAAAAAAAACACTCTGGTTTCAGTATTGAATTAATTTCATTTTTTTAAATACCACCACGACACAGGTTTTTTTTTTTCTTCTTAATGCAGCAGACATTTATATTTTCATATCGTCATGGAGACCAGAAGTGATTCAAATGATTCTGCATATTATTATGGAATAATTTGTCTCCTCTGAAGTCATAATTTTAGTGATATATGCTGTGGATAGAAAAGATTAAAGAAGCAGGCCGAAGAGGGTGTATTTATGCAATGTGACAAGTACATACACAAAGGGGAATGATGTCATAATGTAAGTAATTTAGAGGTTCTGGCAAGTAGATGGGTGGTAAACCATGACTGGAGTCGATTCTCAAAAGTTGGGCTGCATGCTCCTGGGGAAAAAAAAAAATCTTATTTATGTTTTTTCAAGAAACATTGGGGTTAAGATGGGATTCACTAAAGGCTAATAACTATCACTCTTGTGGCTCTGCAAGAAATAAAGACATGTAGTCAACCCCTTGGTTTCCCCATCGGCAAATTGGGATTTGGAGTCTATGAAGATGAAAATGACTAAGAAAACACCCTCCTCCCTGGTTGGCCCACTGAACCATCTCTCGGAGCTCTCAGCATCTTCCTGTTTGGACCTTCCAATTTTAATTGTAGAGGAGCAAGGCCATTTCTGTTGTTGAGAGTTAGTAGCCCATTGCATGGCCCTAGTAGAGCTCATCTAGGTGTCTGTCCTGTTCTCATATCAACTTGGATTACAGTAGCAATGTGGCTTTATTTTTCTGTAATTGTTTCTTTGGGAAAGTAAGTTTTAATTTTTAAATAATTAAAATTTATAGACAAACTGAAAAACAGTGCATAGCAATCATATTTCCCTTGCTCAGTGTCCTCTTATGTAGTTCTTGTGTGTTGTCCTGATATTTTTCAAAACTAAGAAAGCAATACCGGTATACTATTATTGATTAAATTCCAGTTTTTTTTTTTTTTTGGAATTCACCAGTTCTCCAGGTGTGTCCCGTCTCTGTCCCAGTTATAATCTCTTTCAAGTTAGTAATTATTTCATCCATTTTTAAATGGGGACAGGCGTGTGCATGTGGTACAGTCCACTGGATTCAGAAACAGGACCCCACCCCCGAGACCTGATTACCCCTGTTGAGTGCAGAAGCTAAAGCTAGTGACTCCCATTGAAGTTCAAAACTCCCTAAAAGATCATCCAAGTGAGACCCAAGCCCACTGCCCATCTGCCAGAAAGGAATACTGATAGGCATTGTCTTTCCTTGGCACAGTTTGTGCCACCAAGGAAGGAAAGAAAGCCCTCACTGGTTCCCATTTGCATTTGCCAAACCTGAGTTGACTCTGCTGTGCAGGAAAGAAAAAAGATGGAAAGGAGCAAACTCTTGGGATAGATGGACGCCACATGGGAATCCAGGGCAGTCCTCCACTCACAAGTGCCCAGTGCTAAAGCATTCTGCTGCTCAGCTGAGATGTAGGTGGCCCCGAGGCCCAGAAGGAAGGGAGGTAGCCTGCCCGCCTGCACAGAAGGATGCCTGGCCAATCAGCCCTGCCCCTACGGAGGGAGCCTCTTCCTCCACAACCGGCCATCCCTGGCTGAGCCACCCACCGCCTTTCCCATGCTGCCTGCTCTGTTCTTCCCCAACTTTCACACTGTCTCCCTCCCTCAGCAGGACACCAACCCTGGGAGCTTGCAAAGGCCAAATAAAACTGGGACGCACAAACATGTAACTGTTTTCCTTAGCTCGTGGCATAAATAAAAAAAAAAAAGGAGTGGGGGAAGAGAGAGAGAGAGAGAGAGAGAGAGAGAGAGAGAGAGAGAGAGAGAAACTGTTAGCACAGGGCTCCAAAGTGTTTATTTTTTTGCCAGCTGCAACATGCTACCCTCACAGGGGATCACCTAAAACCAGTTACGGTTTAGGTTGGAGGAGGATGTCAAACTTAAGCTGCGGGCTTGGCCTCTCTCAATGAATTACGACCTTGTCAAGAACCTATTTTTTTAAATCAATGCAGGTTTTCTATCAAATCAAATACCTGCACACTAAATTATATTTTTGGTGCCAGGCTGGCTCTCCAATTTTTTTTTCCCCTTTGCGAGTTTTTTCCAGCCACCTCCCCCTACCTTCCTCCCTCTTTTTACTGTGATACAGACCGTTTTTTGTCCATAAGAAGGAACTGAAAAGCAAGCCCTGCACTTGGTGGGGAGACAGGCAGGGGAACTGTCCTTTGCCATCCTCTGTGCCTGCACTGCCAGGGCCCATCCTCTGCCTCAGGGGCATGAATGGCGGAAAAACTCCTAGAGAGTGGAAAGCTGGTCTCGGGAGGTCTTCAACTCAGTACCGGTGGACACATTTGCTTTCAGAAGGAAGATGTTGTTTTCTTAAAAAAAAAAAATATTGTGGGGGGAGATGTGGAGAGGAGGAGTTGGTGGCTTCTAATACAGGTGATAAGTAAAGAGTTTAGTATTTAAATAACAATTCAAATGTGTTTTTGAGACATCCTCCCCCCTGCCTGAATATGTGACTTGATAAATGCAAATAGACTCTAAAATCTATTTCAGTTCTTTCTCTCTTCTTCTTCTTCTTCTTCTTCTTCTTCTTCTTCTTCTTCTTCTTCTTCTTCTTCTTCTTCTTCTCCTTCTCCTTCTCCTTCTCCTTCTCCTTCTCCTTCTCCTTCTCCTTCTCCTTCTCCTTCTCCTTCTCCTTCTCCTTCTCCTTCTCCTTCTCCTTCTCCTTCTCCTTCTTCTTTCCTCCTTCCCTTCAGGTCTTTCTTCCTTATTTCTCTTCTTCAATTATTTCTCTTAAACAAGGAGGGAAGAACATGAGCTCTTCTTACCGGATGCATATTTCACTAAATTCTTTTATGTTAAAGTTCCAAAATCTATAAGTTGTTACAGGATACAAATATGAATAGAATGTGGTCCCTAGCCAGAGAAAGCTGAGTGCTAAAGGAGACAGGGAAACATAGACAACTCAAGATAACACAGAATAGACCAAGGCTAATGATGGGGGTGGACATGTGGTTTGTATAGTTTAGCATCCATCTGCCTCATCTCCGTGTTTCTTGGGAAGAATTGTCCGCATTTCCAGTTGAACTCTCAGATTGTCTGCTTTGGATAAAATTGACCTTGGTCTCCATTTTAGGGATGGGCTCTGATTCATCTTAGCTAATTCATGATTCCCATGTCCCTGGCTTCACCAACTAGATCAGAAATGGGATTAAGACCTAATTTCTAATAAGAACACGGTGCACATACTAAGACCAGAGTTTCCATCCAAGAAGAAGAATCCTGAAGTTTGTATCACGTAAAAGCAAAGATCCATAATCTCCTAGAGAAGACAATGACAAGGAACTAGAATCAATCACTGCATAAAACCTGGGGCCAGGGTAGGCACTCCACCCCTGAGAAAAGACAGAAAGAGCCATGTCCCCTTCCTTGGGTCAAACAGTGTTTAAATATGTAGGACAAGGAAGAGAAAAGACATTTTCTCTGGAAAGCCAGTGACATACAGTTCCTATTTCTGCTTGTATGCCAGTGGGACTTGGGATTAGGTCTTACCAGAGAAATGTGAATAGAAGCCATGTGCCTCTTTGCAGTCCAGGGTGGTTAGAAGGATGCTATGCCTTCTCTCCCTTATTTTGTTTCCCATCTGTCTTCAGAAGTTTCTAAGACCCTAAGAGACAGCAAAGGTAGAGATGAAAAGGATGTTGAGGCTCTGAATGTGGGAATGTCCTCAGACGTGACATATGGACACGGGATTGTAACTGGAATGAGAAGTGAATTTCCACTCCATGAAGATGCTGAGGTATCGCACCTTATCAAATCGTTTAACTTCCTGCTTTATACACAGATAGCAGATGCTAATACCAGTCCTGGTACTGTTCTAAGGATCTTGAAATGTTGTGGGTGGAGGGAGAAATACAACTGGAAGTGTGGAGACTTATAAAGAAAAAAGAGAATGAAACAATTTTTATTCAAGATGAGCTGGTATGTAAAATTCCAAACCATATGAGCAAAGCAAACATCAAAACAATTACCACACTGGGGTGAATTCAGTCCATCCAAAGTAGATGCATTTATGAATTAATTCTTAGGAGAAAGAGCAGTGTGATGTGACTGTGAGCTCTGTCACTAATGGAGCCATGGTGCATTACAAAGGGATGGTCTCAAATCTACAATGTGGCCACATGAGCCCATGTGGAAGGCCACAGAGCCCAGAGCCAGAACTGAGTTCTGTATTTCATGGTGCTTCCAGGCAGCATGAAATTCTGAACGGCTGGATTTCATTGTCAAGTACTCCTGACTCAAGCCAGTCCACCTCAGCCTTCCTTCCAGCTGAAACAGGAGTGTTCTGCACTTACTTTGGGCCCAGGACATCTTCATGGGCATGCTATCTTTGTAGGCAGACAGGACCTCACACTCAGAAAGGCCTCATGTCTGGTGTCAGGCCATTTTGCTGCCATCTTGGAAATCTTACAGTTTTGAGCAAGAGCCTTGCATTTTCCATTGACAGTGATCCCACAAACAATATGGCAATGAATCCAATGGATAGAAATATAATTACAATGAAAATGGACAAGGGAAAAAGGCAATATTTGAAACATCCTGAAGGGAATAAGTTTTTGGATAGGTGCAAAAGAGAGGATAAAAATGTTCTAGCTGAAAGAAAAATAAAATTTTAAAGTGTGCAAATTGGTGTTGGAAAAGTTAATGTCATGCTGGCCACCAGCCCATCACCCACGAGCTAAGTGAAAGTTTCAAAAAATGACACTGGAACATCAGGTTGTTTGCGGATTATAGAATGTTGAATGGCTTAGTTGCATACTTTGGAATTTACTTTTAGAATTCTAAAAAATACCTAACAATCTTTACTACTACATGTTATGTATAAGTCTATGGTGTTTATGTTTTTATATTAATTTACATATATAATACTTAAGTTTAATACATGTTTATATATTTATGTATATTTTACTCATCTATAGTTCATTCATTTATAGCTTATTTCTTTCAGTCAAATGGCCTATTCCAAAGTTATCAGTGTTGGGCAAGGGGACCTGAGGGTTGGAATAAGAAATAAAGAGGAGAGGGTAGATGAAAAAGAATTTTAAGAGTAGATAAGGCCTCTGAAGCTCTTAGCTCAAATCTGTGTAAATGGCAAGAGATAATGAATTTTAGCCAGGATTTTTTTTTTTCTCTCACAGGAAAAATCAACAAAAATTTGGAGATTGATGACATTGGATAAAACAGTGGAAAAATTAGAAGCAAATCCCGAGAATACTGTTTGTTGTTGTGTTCGGTTTTGTTTTTGTTTTCTTAAGTTAATCGAATCATGTTCTACCCGGGCATCTAGAACAGAAAACACAAGTGTACATTCATCCCCAGATACAGCGAATTCTCCAGCTAATACAGGGAGACATTGTATTCGGGAAGTCTCCCTTCATTAGAAAGGGACATTGAATCCTCTCATTTAATGGCTCTTGCCGAGGGTCATCCTCACACTGGATCTGCACATGCTCCTGCCCATTATACATCCTTTGGACTAAATCTTCTTTATACTCTCTTCTAGCCTTATCAGTTAGACACTCGAAGATGTCACTTGCCTTAACTGAAAGAGGAATTTTGATTCTGCTCATAATTATCTAAATTTTGTTTCTACTTGAGAGTCGGTGCTTTTCAATCACATGAATAAAACCATCACATAGTCATATGCTATTTCTATTCTGGGACTTCTGTTGAAAAAGAGTTAAGAAAAAATAAAAAAGAATTTTAAATACTGGATTGCTGACTTTAGCAGCTTGGCACCGAGAGCAAGGCAGTGAAGATAAACTTAATTTTATTATGATTATTATTAAATAAAGATTCAGGAAAACAGCAAGGACGTATTTATTGTAGAAATTTATGTAAATAACCATGTTGATTCTATACTTCCCTTAGGCCAAATGCAACAAATATTCCAAATCATTATTGCTTCTTTAGAAATGTGATTTTTTTTCTTTTTTGAGCATTTATCAATCCTGGGGTTCTCATTAAATTGGGCCCAAATCAAGAAAGCAGTTTTGAGGTGAGAAACTGACTCTCAATATCAAAACATTTTCTTATAAAGGGATGACCTCTCCTGCTAGGCTTTGAAAAATTCCCAGATGAGAGTTTTGTTTCTATTTTGGCTCCTATTTGACTGACCTCAAGGGACACTTGAAGATGTCACTTAGCTGCTGTTCTCGGGTAGTCTGGTAGTTGGTTCCTGTTCTCCCAGCAGTGTGCTGGGTAGAGTCAGGGAAGAATGCAAGGTCTGAGGACACCGAGGGTCATTTCTGGTCCTTCTACTCTTCCTTTAGGCATGTAGTGTTAAGTAACTCGCAGCACTTCTCTGAGCCTCAATGACCCTCTGTGAAATGGGGATTAGGAAAGACCAGGCTACTCAATATTGAATGAGGAAATATACAAGAAAATGAATTGTAAATTAGAAACTCTGGCAGAATATTCAAAGGTTAATGCTAACTCCATATCAAATAAGGGCCTGATACTGGAGTCAAAGGTAGATCAGTAAATTGCAATGTAGAAGAAAGAGAATAGGTAAGTAACATAAGGCAATAATGCCTAGGATGAGGAAAGGCCAGACTGTTGGAAGGCAGGTAAGCAGGACATCAAAAGCAGAGAGGAGCAAGCTGACAGGGAGGACTGAGAAGCAATCTTAGACATCTTAGACCTGAAATTCAAAGATTCCTTTACCGCGTAGGTACAACTTGAGCAACTGGATTCCAGGTATTTAGTAACTGGCGATTTTATCGCCTGGTTTTCCTAGCACAAAAGCCAGCAAGCTTCATTAATTACACAGACAGATCATCTACACTCTCTAAATGCACAAGCTTCTACTCCTGCCAAATGCACAAGCCTTCTCCCCGGACCAGTTGAGAATTCAGCCATCTATTCTGTGCAACAGGAGACGGTTTCTTAAATGCAGGGAAATTGCCAGAATGCAATGGGAAGTCCAGGTGAGTAAAGAATGTAATATTTTTCCTCCCTTTTGTTAAAAGTATGCTGATGCCTTCTTAATTCTCTTGCTACTTTATAGAGCACATATTCACGTCCAGAAGTTATTCAACTTAATGACATTTGTGGCTTCAAGTTACTTTCCACATTAGGGCTCCAACGTTGCTGGTGACGGCAGAGTACCCACTTTGGCCTCCAGGATAAGCCATGACTCTGAGAGACAGCATATTCACACCCAGACGGAGCGACAGGAAGATGGAACATAACAATCCCATGCATGCAGATGTGGCTGTGGAGATACGTAGCATTTCAGGGAATATTTATGGACAAATTACTTAGGGGCTTGTTTCATGGTGGGATTTTTATTTGCAATAATACCTAATCATCAGATCATTGCTCTTTCTCCTCTCCATCTGCTCTGTGAGTTAGTTTATAAAACACTCCAAGGGAACAAGAAAAAGGGGGATAAAAAACCTCCCTCCCCACCCAAGTTGCCAGGGCCGTGAGTTTATTTTACCTGTTACTAATATCAACCGTCTGACATATTTTTGTCTATTTTGAAAAAAAAAAAAAGAAAAGGAAAAAAAAATGGTCTGTATGGATCTCTGCAGTATATTATTTATAGTTTTGTGGCCAGAGCTCTTTATGTAAAAATTCCTGATTTTAAATAAAAGTTGCCCTTTTCTTTCCTATTTTAGATCAACTCTCATTCTGCTCCACAGCCACCTGACCTCGAAGTATTCACTGACATTAATCAATAGACCGACTGGTCCTCAACTTGCATTTGAAGGTCACTCTTGCTGTCTACTTTTGGGTTGCAAACTGACTTTTCCCCTCCGTCTGGCTAATTAACTGATACGACACTAATCCTTTGCACATCTGGTACTAAATGTTTGCTCACACGAGTCCCCAGTGAGGAAGTTTGGCCAAACAGTGACTTGGAGTGTGCTTGATTTCACTTTAAAATCTTCACTCTCTGGGATTAAAATCTTGAGATAAAACATCTGGGTTTCAAGGGTGTCCCCGGGGAGTGAAGGCTATAGTCCTATAGAATACATATTGTACATAACATGCGCTTGTTATTTCTATATTAGCACTCCCCCAGCCGGTGCCTGCCATTAGCATGTCAGTCTCCTGACACATCATTAATAAACAGGTAATTTCATAACTGATTTCCAGCGAGTATCATGTTGAAAACCACCTGGGTTTTAGTTTTCACTAACATTAAAGGAATAGGCTAGAGGGAGGTCGTTACTATGAAACAGGGACTAATTTAATTGAATAATGAATCGAATCAGCAAAAACAAATGCATACGCAGAAGCATAAAAGAAGTTTCCAGGCCAACGGATAGGTCTGGATCCACTAATAAAAAGGGGGCTATTCCTTCCCCTTCCCTTCACCAAACGTATACATTTGGAGTTACTCTGAACTGGTGCCCACTGCCTCCAGAAAAGTTCCAAAAACACCAAGGAAGCCACCGTAAAAGGGGGGGGGAATCTTTCGTTTTAAAATTGTGACATGTGAAATTAAGTCTGTGATATGCTTGTGTGTTCATTGAATTGTAAATGAATGTTGGCATGTTCAAGGCCATTAAAGATTAGAAACACACTCACCAAGGTGAGCCATTGTCACAGTTGGCCTCTAGACCCAGGCAAACAGGTGGTGACAATGACCTCATTGTTAGATGTAATTGAGAGTCGTAACTGCGTTATAATCCACATCTTGGCCTATGCTGGTTTTTTTTTTTTTTTTTTTTTAATCTTGATGTTGTCTTGTGAGCATCGTTCCTACTACGTTGGAAAGTGGCTGAGAATCGCTATGGTCTGCTTCTACAGCATCACAGAGGGGCAGACCTCGTGGCTTCCTTGGGGCCTCTCAGTCTTCCAATGCGTTTTGGAGACATTTTTAATTTTCTTTCTGACCCAAGGATAATAGTTTAAATATCTTGGTCCTTGCCTTCTTCTCATGTGAAATGTCAACAACAGCACATTTCTTGTCATGGATGTCAGATACTGTTTGGTTGTGGCTATGCCCTCTGCCTCTTTGTCTCTAACCAACAGGAGAAACAAGTTGGGTGCCATTAATTTCTCTTTGACTTTCTAAACTGTTCTCAACTTCGTGATGATATGTTTTCCTTCTTCCTATCAAAAATTTTAGGACAGTTCATATAAAATCTACTTAGCGTTTTAGGAAGAGTCCTGATTAGAGATTGGGAGAGGAAGAAAATCGATGCCAACGTTTCCTTAAGTTCATAGCAAAAACCGAAAGGCATGATTCAGTTTACATCTAAATATTGACTACCACTGGTTATTCAATGCACCATAATACATGTAGCAAGACATGAACACGGTATCAGCTTTATTTTGTAGCTGAGAAAACCAGAAGAACAACAAAGACTATTGTTCCAAGTCAATAAAAAAAATTGCCAAAACGGCCACAAAGGTTATGGTAGGGCCAGGATTGGAACTTTCCAAAAGAAGGGTTACATTAAAATAAAGCTGCCTGAATGAGGCAAATATACTTCTACAGGTTTGTTGGTATTCATATTTCCTAAAGATGCAGTCCTTATCAGAGCTGGGAGAGCACATATTTAAGGCTCAGTATAAAAATGTCACACATTTAACATGAAACTTGACAGAAGAAAATTCCATGCATTTATTTTTCTGATGTGCTATTTAGAAGTGTATATACATTTTAAATTACTAAATCCCACCAATTAAAATATATTCTATCCCACCTCATGATAATGTTTGTAATGAGAAAACACACTCAGCATGTTTCAGGAATATAAAACGTCAACATTGACTATCGCCACCATGCAGTACAGTAGATCTCTTTAACTTCTTCCTCTTATTGCAGTAATACACACATTTGCCAAGAAATGGGATTAACCTCTGTCTCAATTAGTGGATAAAAAGATAAAGAAAATATGATAGAGACATAAAATGGAATATTACTCAATCATGATAAGAAAAACTCCTGTCATTTTTGACAACACTCAAAACCTAGAGGATGTTCTGTTAAGTGAAGTAAGTCGGCACAGGAAGACAAATGCCACATGATCCACTCATATATGGCATCTAAAAAAGGAGATCTCATAGAAGTAGAAGAGAGATTACCAAAGGCGGGGGAGGCTTTAGTGGGGAGAATGGCAGAGGTGATGGTGGGGTTGTTAGACAAAGGATAGCCCTCTTTTTAAAATGAGCTTTCTATGGGGATGGGTCCAGTTATTGTCACGGTTTTTACAGCTGTGGAAACCACTCAGAGTGTAACAGGTCACAATCTACAACTGTTAAGTGGCTAGAGAAGAAAATTAAATCATACTATCTGACTCCAGACAGGGATCGCTTGCTGTTGGAAGGCCATGGAGGTAAATTTGGATGAGTCTGCTGGAACTTGACAGCTTAGGCAACTTCTCCCCCCACTTTGAAAGTCAGTCCTATGACAGAAGTGTGAGACATCAATTTCTGTTGAGATCCAGAAGATGTTTGCTTAAGCATTCTAAATCTCAGCTTTCCAATCTATCAAATGGGTACAGTGAGGTTACAACACATACAACTATGTTCAAATCCCTATTTTCCACTTATTATGAGTTTGGTACCTTTATGTTACCACTAAGTTACATCATTGCTTTCCACCTGTGGAGCTGGGGAGCCTCCATCACGACATTCTTCTTCCTATAAGTTGCAGTTCAAAAATGAATTCCATATCTACCAGTAGCTTCTTGCTTATTTTTTTTTTATTTTTATTTTTTTAAAGAGAGAGTGAGAGAGGAGAGAGAGTGAGAGAAAGAGATTTTTAATATTTTTTTTTTTTAGTTCTCGGCGGACACAACATCTTTGTATGTGGCGCTGAGGATCGAACCCGGGCCGCACGCATGCGAGGCGAGCGCGCTACCACTTGAGCCACATCCCCAGCCCTAGCTTCTTGCTTATTACATGGAATTTTTGTTTGTACTGTGAAATGTGACAACCCTCATACCTGTTGATCCATTTTCATTCACTGACTATCAGACAACTTGTACCCTATAAGAAATCAAACCTTGGAAGTGAAACATGTACAGTATGTGAAGCAAAAATAATAAATATTTAAATATTAAGAATTTAGATTAATAAAACTTTATATATCCAACCAGAAATCTAACAATCAAGGATTTAAAAATTAATTTCTGGGACTGGGCCTAGGACAAATGTAATTACCTCTGTTATTTAGATCTTTATAGAGTCTTCTACCAACTCAACTATACAAATCTATTTAAATTGGTTTCTTCTACAGTTATTATTTATAGTCTTTTTTTAAAAAAATATTTTTAGTTGTAGATGGACACAATGCCTTTATTTTATTCATTTATTTTTAATGTGGTGCTGAGGACTGAACCCAGTGCCTCACACATGTTAGGCAAGCGCTCTGCCACTGAGCCCCAGCCCCAGCCCTCTTCATAGTCTTTAGAGAGGCTTTTGCTCACACTCAACACAAACCACTGAAGATAAACCAACCAAAGGAACCACCATCCCAGACATTTATAAAATCCACCAAAACGTGTTTACCAATCTTAGTTAAGCCCTTCGCTCAACCAGTAATTCTCAGCCAGGGGTGGTGCAGCACCAGAAGAAGAATCAACAGGATGTTTCTAGGTATCTAAGAGATTTGTGATGGGGATTGGCTCACATGATCATGGAGGCCAAGTCCAAAATACTTGGCATGCTGGAGAACCAGGAGAGCCACTAATTCATCCAAGCGTGAAGGCTGAAAATTGAATCCGGGGTGGTTGGGGAGCCACTGGTGCACAGCCTGGAGTCTGGCAACCTACCTTTGTGTTCTCAGTGGGTGAAGCCCACCCCCATAGATGAGCTTTATTCCCCCAGATGCTGATCTCTTTCTCACATATTCTCACAGACATACCCAGAAATAGTATTCTCCTCTGTCTGGGCATCCTTTAACTACAGGAGGTTGACACATAACATTAACCATCACGGCACCCAGGCCAAGGGATACTTGGCAATGCCTGGACACATTTTTTCATTGCTACAAGTGACAGGATGGGGGTTGCTAATAATATCTAATGGGTGAGACCAGGGAGGATGCTAAGCTTTCTATAATGCATAGGAAAGCCCCCACCTAATAATTATCTGGCTTACAACAGTGCCAAGAGAGAGTGACAATGGCAGAGACCTTTTAGCAGAGGCATCTACAAAGCTCCTGGCGTGCAAGACCCTAACACCAAGAAAGGCTTATAGAGAGCATGTATATTTCATCTGAGCGCCACATTGTTCCATTCCCAAAGCAAAATGTTACGCTCTTCAAAATCCCCAGGGAAGCTAGAAACATACAGCTTTGGGTGAAATGTAAATTTCTTAAAATATTTATTCATCCATAAGTGGCTACATTTTTGACATTATTATAGGGTTGCTCAGTGTTCCATTTTATTAAAAAATATTTATTTGGTTTCTAAGATTACTGCTTTTCTGACCACAGAAAATTCAATTACTGAAAACTGCAGCTATCAAATTGGTTGAAAATAAATAGCCTTTTATCCGAAGCTGGCAAAGACCAGTTCACTTTTAATATGTAGCCATTTAAAAAAATGAAATAAAATAAAAATAAGAAAACATTTCCATTGCGAGCTGATGGCCTGCAGAGTCAGGAGCCAAGTCACATTTTGCATCATCGGATTTTATTTAAGTCGGGAGGAGAGAAGAGTGGGGCAGTTCTAGAAAAGAAGTCATCATCGGCATAATTTACTTTTAGTTTTTCTCTTTTGTTTTACAAGACAGAAGAAAGCTGAGCCTTTTGCCAGTGGAAATCACTTTCTCCTGCTTTCTCTCCATCTCCATTTGAAATGTTTAGTAATATACAGGAAATGTGGTAAGTGAGATCTACAAACGTGGGCTTCCAAAATCCAAGCTAATTATGTGCTAAGCAATTGGGATGGCAGCAGTACTGCCAGGGAGCCCAAAAGGATGTTGAAGTAGGATGCCTGGGTATTTTTTCATTCACTTACATTTGCATTTTAATCTTCTATCCAGTTTTTCCTGTTTTTTTTTTAAACAAAGAACACGTTTACATCTTTCCTCTATGAAAACCCATAAACAAGAAGAGGTAAATGAAATTTAGAGCCACACTGTGAATGAAAGCACCAAGATTATCCACCCTGTGGATTAAATATAACATTTTTACCTCTAAATCTCTGTTACCTGAACATTGAAAATATACCTAGGCTTTCTTCCTCTCCAATGAGATTGATCTGCATGCAATTCAAGCCAATTTTTATGTTAGGCTAAGCAAAATATTTCTGGGGAGCTGATGCTTTTGTAGAAATAGATAATGCTTACATGAAATACACGTCCACCACCCATCCCTTTTAGGACAATTTGCTGAGAATTATTGAGGTTGTGCACTAAAAGACACTCTTGATGGATGAGAATCAAGACATTTACTTTCTGCAATCTATCTCCTGGATGAACTTCAGCAAGTCATTAAATCTCACTGAGACACAATTCTTTTATCTGCCAAATGAAGTAGTTGGAAGCAAAGTGTCTAAGGGCATTTAGGATTCCCTAATTCTTTGCCTGCTTGGACAGTCCTCGCATCCATTCACCTTCTACCATCTGAGATTAGGGCTAACGCCGCCACCACCTCCCTCTCAAATTTCAGATTCTGCATTTGTGGTGGTGAGAGTCTAAGAATCTTCTTTGATATCTTATTTTCACAAAATATGCTCTCTGAATAAAATTTTAAGAGATGATGGGTGATGCTGCTCACGGTCTTGGAAACTGAGATGGCCGTATGCAAGGTTTGCTGAACGAGGATCATCATGAGCGTTGGCTGAGGGGAAAGGACTGTGTCTTACACATGTGCACACACCCCGCCCTGAAATGACTCTCCTTGTACAAGAGAAGGGATTGGCAAAGAAGGCTTACCCACAGCTCAGGGTCTGGTGTCCGTGACAAAGCTCACGATACCTAGAGAACAGAACAACAGCTGGGCAGCAGTCAGAACCAGGCCTGAGCAGGGAAAGGCTGACCTCATAAGAAGATCCCTAAAAAAAAGCAAAAAACATAACCACTCCTGTTTTCTCCTCTCCCTTGGTTAGGAGAGAACCACAGCCTCCCAGTTTTACTGCCTGGTTTTGTGGTCTTATTGAGGGGTAATGTGACGACAGTCAATAACGGTCCTGGGGCCTCCCACTTTGAAAATTCTTTACTACTTTCTATAATGCTATTTACTACGTTATAGTTGTCAGCACTAGATAAAAGGTCCTACCTCCTGCAGTTAATCCCACATGTTTGAACCTTTATCAATTTAAATTTATTTATTTTTTTATCTCAGAAAGAGGATCAGGGAACATGACACATTTGATGCTTTCGGTGAAATTTTTTTTTTTTAATTGCAAAATCATATGATCAAAACCTATCTCCAGCAAGGAAGAGTAATTCCACTGTCATTGGGTTGCCCATTGTGGCCCAGCATCTTTAGATGAGGAACTGATATCTTCCTGTCAAAGGGCAAAGGGCATCAAAGGATGGAATTTAAAACATCTGTAAGGGGCACAGGGTCAGCAGATCTTTGTTAACAGCTTCTGTTAGCAGACCTGCCAATGTGTACCCTGTGCTTCTGGTTGGGCAACTGTGGCTGATGATTGACAGCTCTGTGATGATGGACACTGACAGTGGAGTCTCCCATCATTGTAGGATGAAAAAGGGTGAGGAAGGATGCGCCTCTCCACCTTCCGAGTCTTTTCATCATTAAATGCATCCGTAGTTACAATTCATAGATGGTGGTCATGATTCTAATGCTGCCACATTTTGTAGCTAATTAAGTTGAATGTGTTATATGACTGGACATACATAGCAAAACTCAAAAGCAGTTGCTAGTTTAGGAAAGCAACAGAGGAAGGTCATGTTTTGTAGTGAATGAAAGAAAGGACTTTAAACCCAGGTCTTTATTCATTAGAGAGCAACATTATAAAAATAATTATCAGAAATGACAGGTAGATAAGATAAACTGCCGAATAAATGGAACAGGCATTAAAATCAGATTGTGCTATCTGACTGCATCATTGAGACAAAAACCAGATATTTAGGAATTATATCTAAGACCACCTTCTGATTCTTTGTTTTTATCTTGGATATATACCAGCAAATCAGAGCAGAAACTGTGCTGAAAGGGGAAATATGTGGGTGGTAGATTGAGAAGGATGATGTAAATTAAAATCACCTCCCAGAAGAACTAAATTCTACTTTGTACTGTGCCTGAGTGAACACAGCATTTATGTTCATAATGGAAATGGAGTATCTTTCCATTATAAGAATGACTAGGCTAGTTTCATGCAATTAATTCCACTTAATAATAACCTAGCTCTGTTTAACAAATTTATTGGTCATCTGTTATGTGCCAAGATTAAGGAACGAAGGGAACTGGAATTCAAAGATAAATGAGAATCATTCTTGGAGAGGGCTTCCCATCACATGAATGTCAATTATATTATTCTAATTATTCCAATTACCTTTCTATCTCTGTTCACAAATAGAGTAGTTATTGAAGAGGAGAAAACAAGCAATAACACTGAAGCCTTTTTTTTTTTTCCTTTTGGGGAATTAAAGATTTAAGATTACGGAGGGAAAATACAAAACCATATTTTCATCTATTTTATTGCCATTAAAATGTTTCTGTGTCTTTGTTGAAAAAGGTTTAATCACACAATACAGGAGACAAGTAAAAAACATATGGCCATAGTCAACTGCTAAATCTGTGTGGCAAGAATCAGGAGGTTTCAAAGGCAGAAAAAAATATATCGTTCTAACACACATGGCAGAGAAAACTCCCATTCTAATCTACTGCCGATATGATTTCCAAGTTCCTCTGGTGGCCGGTGAGCGAAATCCAACCAGTGCATATTTGAGACATAATTATGTGGAAGTAAAAAGTTTGTAATTTATACTGGTGCCTACCCCATGTGAGCTTCCGGGAGGCCTGACCCTTTCCCCGCCTCTCTTTGACCAAACACAACTCATTCCCCAGTCGAATTGGAAGCTACAGGTTTCACGGGAAGCATGGTTTATGGATAATGTATCTATAATGGACTCTCCACTCAAAACCAATACAGCAGTAGCCTGGCCATCAGCAATCAGGCCATAAAATCTGCAGTTGCTTTCTTTCTTTCTCTCTCTTTCTCTCTCTCTCTTTTTTTCCTTCCTTAAAAGGGGCAGGAAGCTAATGGATTTGAAATTGCAGAAGCGGACCACAGACCTTTTTAATAAATGAAAATAAAATTGAGTCTCAGGTTTATGTTGATCTATAGAACTGTGAGTCCCAGAGTTCTCCCACTGTTTCCCTCAGGGTTGATTCCTAGCCTAAACCACCCAACATTTATAGCTGATAAGTGTCTACTGAAGGGTAATAAAATACAGTGTGTGTAGTTGTAGAGAATGTAACTTATCACTTTCATCAAAAGCTCCCTGAAAATGTGTTTATCTAAAAGGCTTGTATGTTTGTGTATATTTCAAATATCTCTGCCATTCGATTGAGCTCCTATGGCATTTAAAAGCCATTCCTTGAAAAAAGTTTCTTTGGAAAGTGTCTAGCTATGGGTTCATGGTTACATTTCCTTGGGTTGGAGATATCCTTCAGGTTACAGAATTCATACAAATACATACAAATGAGACATTGACTGTTGCCCGGTTTTATTTTCTCACTCAGTCAAGGTAAAGGTTTAAAGCCCAGTTCATAAAGGAGGGGGGTACCTTTATGTGGGTGTTAGATGATTTTTAACTCTGGCAAAACTGATGCTGGGGAACTTTCCAACCATACAACTGACTACTGGGGAAAAAAAAAGGTTTGAGATGTTGAAAAGGAGCTTGGGATACTGTGGTAATCACTATGGAATATGAGGGCATGTCAGTTTTAAAACCTAGCTGTGCTGCAGATGGTTTATAGTGGGGATCATGGGGAATCTTATCTGAAAATGCTTCTGAATCATTCAAGAAAGAGACACAAGCCAGATTTTTTTCAATCAAAGACTGTTTGAGTTATAAATGTGCCCATGGCACATAGAGGTTTTCCTTAAGAAAGCTGATAGCTAAGTATCAGGGGTGGAACCATGGTCAAGGGGGTTGCAAAGGAATATATTTTCTGTTTATGTGTCACCTGCCTGGATATATGGACCATTCCATGAACGCTTTGATTAGTGATAGAATAATACTTTCAAAATGTTGCAAAATGTTGAGTATATTCCTGGATCAGAAAACAAGCAGACTAATTTGCTTGCAAAGCACCAATATCTGGATTATCACACAATTTATGGAGGCTATGTGGTTTCTAGGAGATGGTTTTGTGAATGGATGTCAAGGGAATATGATCAGGAAAAAGTCCTGATGCTGAATGTCTCCCCCAAACGCTCAAGTTGCGGGGTTGATAGTACAGTTGTTCAGATTCAACATTTCCACCACAGATTCTTCTCCTTGGTTTTCTTTCTGCTGAGAGTTTAGAAAACTCATTCCTCCATCAAAAATGGTGGCTATGCTTGTGGACTGATCCAACTTAGAAAGATACTAATGCAGATCTCATGGAGATGTGCAAGTCTTTCCTCTAGATGGTCTTTATTCCTTAGCTAGAGAAAGATATCCATAAGTGAGTTATCATCTGTCTTCCTTGGTTCCATTGTGTTCATGGAGAGCCACCCTGCGGTGTGAAGCAACTGCTGCTTGTGACCATCATGCTTACCTTTCCAAGTTCATAAAAATGTTTATTGCCTGCGATTACTAATCAATACATTTCATGTAATTATTAATTCATCTACATTTAATTTTCCTTGACTGATAATTCAACACCCTCTCAAATTCCACCAGCTAAGATAAAATGACTATTTGACATTTCAGATTTAAATCTTCTAGATGGATAATCTCTATTAATCTAATTAGCTAGACAGTTGCTCATTTCTTTACTTTTGCTACATAGACACACTCGAAAATGGAGATTTTGATACCTGATGAGTTTAGAGTCTTTTAAGAATAGAAATATTGAATCACTAAAATCTAACTTAAGATATTAAAAATAATTATGTTAAATAGCGTTCATGCTGCCAAATATCTATCTACATTCACAGGAAGAAGTTGGGCCAAGATTGAAGTTCACACTTTCAGGCTTTAGTTCATATGATTCTAATATGTCCCACTTAAAACCAATCCCAGTTGGACCTCTCTATTTGGAAACTGCATAAGAAGGACACGTAAAGTAACATTTCCAGATAAATAAGAGGTCAGATTAAACCAGTATTGAATTTGGAAAGTGAACACAGATCCTAAGTTCTGATCAAGTATATTTCTTCTTTGCAAAGAAAAGAACCTGCCCAAATAAAGTTATTGTTTTATGTCATATGTGCTATAAATATGAAGAAGTTGATTTATGTGCCTTGACACTCACTACAGGGTCCCTCAGTGAGTGGGAAAAGAGAAATATCTTGGTAAACTAAATATTTTAGCCACAATGATAGTTTCATTTTTATTTGAGAATTTGGTGTTGGGGGTGATAAAAATGGTAATTATAGAAAATTTCTTTAACAACAACTCAGAGGAAAAGAATACATCCTAAACATTTCTACTAGCTCCTCATTAAATCCAGGTCTTGATAAGATCCATGTGTTTGCACCTGTGTTCTTACATACACGGGCACATGTACCTGTCTCTGTGAATGCAGGCATGCATATGTGTATCCCAAGTTTCCACTGATATTTTAAGTCCAATATACATTTGCATTCCAATATATACATATTAATTGCAACAGCTGACAAATTACTACTGTATATGAAATCCAAGTATCAAATGGAACCTTGGGAGTAGCTAACAAATTGGGATTACTGTGTACCAAACTTGGTTACAATGCTTTGATTTTCAAGGAAAACCTCTGAAGCCTTGGGGATATAATGAGATGGAGCATCATCCTGGATCTCATGATCTACCTTATAAGTTAATTGAAACAAGCCATAATTTGACCCAGGAAACATTTTCTGGAAATTTGAAATAACTTCTTCTAAATCTCTAGGTCGGATTCTTGTTTTTGGTCTGGAAGACTTCCCTAACTCCGAATCAAAACATAAGCACTTATAAAATGATGATCTAGGCAGGGTGTGGTGGCTCACACCTATAAATTCAGCAGCTCCAGAGGCTGAGGCAGGACGATGGCAAGTTGAAGGCCCGCCTGAGCAATTTAGCAAGGCCCTGTCTCAAAATAAAATATTTTTTAAAAAAGGACTGGGGATGTGGATACATGATTATGGGCCCCAGGCTCAATCCCTGGTACAAAAAAAAAGTTAATCTGATGCATTAAAGTGTGCAAAAAATGAATTTTTCTATAAGGCCAAGTAATGTAAAAACCTGTACATTGGACTGATTCTAGTGTCCTAATATTTTTAAAAACTTCAAGGGAAATTATACGTATTACCTGTTTGACTCTGTATGTTTATGTTTTTCAACATCGCTTCTCGGCCTTTTGGCTAAGATCAAGTGTTTTTCAACAATTTTTAGTATTTTTACTCGTGCCTTATGGTTACACACACATCAGCGGAATTTGCAGCTGGATTCGAACGTGCACATAACTTATTTGGACTCACTTCTGCCTCTTTCTTCCTCTTCCTGCTGTTTGGACTCCTTTCCTCACTGTTCCAATAGCCTTCATTTTCTGTCAACTTCACCTAGAACATTGGTGTCTTAAAAAGCCCATTTGTGCCAAGGACATTTCAAAGAGCAAGGCTCCGTGTCACTTCTACAGATGCAATTGCAACTTATTTTTGGAGAGTCAAGCCAAGCTCAATAGAATGTATCTCAATAGCTGACAAATTACCAAAATAGCCCATATAATAAATTGTCTCTCCTGTAATATATTGAGCTTTTTCCGAAGGAGGAAATAAAAACTAGGTTTCCTTTTAGTCTATTAAGGTATATCCAGATACTTTTAATTTTAGAGTCAGGCTGTTAAATGAATTAAAAGGCTGAAAACCTCTGCAGATTTTTTGAGGTGCACCTATCAACAAGGGTGGGGTCCACAGGAAATTTCCATTTTGTGTGTGTGTATAAAGCATAAAAATGTTCCCCAGGCAGGAGAATGAAAATAGAAGAGACCCATATTTCTTTAATGGAGGGATCCCCCTCATCCTGTAGGGCATAAAAAACTTCAAGTCTGACTTCTCTGACAGGCAGAGGGTGGAACAGTTGAAATCTGTTCAAAAGAGGGGCTGTCAGAGAGTCATGTCACAGGTAAAACCAAGTGGTCAGGCATTAGGGACAAAAAAGCAGCCAGCTCAAGTGATTTCTCCGCCACGTTACATGATGGGATTGCAGCACTGTTTGCTTTCTTAACACAGGACGTACACACACAGAAACACACACACACACACACACACACACTTCAAAGAGGATAGTTTTTATGTGTTTTAGCTATATATATTTTTAATGCTAACCTCCTTGAAATCAATGGCTAATGGAATTCCCAACTCCGGCGACACTGTTGATTTATAGAGCCCCGGCTGGCCAGATGGTATGGCTTTCCCCTAGAAAATGATAATATCTGTGCTAATCACTTCCTGAATAAGTTGACTTTTCTGGCCAGTCTTTAGCGCTGTTTTTGAGTCTCTTCCTTGGCTCTTGAGAGTTTTATTTCATGGTTTTCATCTTTTATCTCTTCTTCCCAGGTCATGACAGCTGGCGTATAAATTGTTCCAACAGGTGCTCTGAAGACTTCCAGAGTGAAGAGGTGGGATGTGTGTTTATAATAAATGAACTTACCTGCAAAATAAATTAGCATCATCTTTTTTATACCACTATCTTAAACTTGGTCAAATTAAATAACTTTCTTAAAAAAAAAAATAAAAAAGTTTCTTTGTCATAGTTTGTCCTCAGCACCAAACTGTTTTAATCAAAGGTTAAAAATAAAATACAATCCCTGATCATCTAATTTAATGCTTTCAAACTGGATCTCAAGCTAGACATTTCCTCTCTCAAATGGAGTCTTTAATATACAGGTATTTTCCAGAAGTTCTATAAACAGATTCTAGTTGAAACTGTAATAGGGCAGTGTTCACAGAGTCTTGCTCAACGGACCTCCCTTTGCCCTTCCCTGGGGGACTTACATTGCTACCTCCATGGTCCACTTATAAAGGACTAGATGGCAGGTTTACCCACCTGTTGCAAACCTCCAACCACAGAAGTTCAGAGACAGCAGACTTGTTCTTACCCATGACTCCCAGTTAAGCATTCAAATCTGTCTGTGAAATAATCAGGTGTGAAATTAATATTTAAAAAGTTTATTAAAGCATGTATTAACCACCTACTAGATATAAGGCATACTACCAAACTCTGAGTTCTTTAAGTATAGGTTCTGTTTCACATTAAAGAAATCAATAGTGGAAATTTTCATGAAGACTGGACTTATATTCCACCTCTGTCTGTCACTGTGTGACTTCTGGAAAATTACTTGTACTTTTTCAACCTTGTTTGCCTCATCAGTCAAAGGTGGAAATGAAATTCACTTCTTTCTGTAATTTTTAGCATCAAATCCAAGAGTGGGTGGGGGACAGCCAGCACAGAACCCGACAGACACTCCAAGGACATTAGCCAAGTGAACAAAATAAAATTTAAGAAAATGTGACTGTCATCCAGAAGTTTGTAACTACTGGTAAAATTCATGCCAATGAAAACCAGGTTAGTCAGGTTTTTAGGGGCAGAAATCAGCTGATTGCTAGGATGAGAATGGCCAGGTTTATACGCTACTTCCTCTACCACCCCAAGCTCAGGTGGCACCTCATCTTGAATGCAATGACTCCAAATCCTCCCAGACACAACCCAGAGTCTGATACTTGCAAGCCAACTCCTGGACTGCCACTCGATCTGCTTTTCTAAGCTCTCAGGGTCTCAGCTTTCTTCCCATCAGGCACCTCAAAGATGCTGCACTCTTCGTGAAAATTCTCCCAAGGGAGACAACACACAGTCTGTTATCTAACCTTCTAGTCTTATAGGACAATTCTCAACTGGATCACTGGATCCACTTGGCTCACCAGCTTCTTCCCCCCTGTTCAAGTCAAGGCAGTGCCCGTCCACGCTGAGCCAACCACATCAATGCTCCCTTCTCCAGGGAAAGGCCATTTGAGATATCCTCTGGTAGAACCCTCCAGAAGCCATGTAGGTTGGATAGTTGAAGCCTTTTAAAGCTACCTGGCAAAAGAGCTCTCTTCATCAGTGTTCTATCTGTATTGCACATTAAGCTGCCGTACATGTTAAGTAGGCACCTCAAGGTATTGAGCAAGATAATATGTTGTTAATACTTGCAGTTCTCTTTAAAAAAAAAAAAGATACCTAAAAGTCCTGTGAGAGCTTTGAGATTATGCTGGTATATTTTAAACATAAGGCAGACTTAATATGTGCGTTGCCATTAAACAAAGCCTTTTCCTTGGAGAACTTCTATCCATTGTCCCCAGGAAAGAGAAGCTTTAGCACTGAATTTTTGAAATGCTAGGGTCTGACATCACCCCGTGTAGACCCTGTATTGATGGACTAGGGGATGAGTATTTGGCAGCAGATGATGTGTTAATCTGCTCTCTAGTCCAATGTTCCTGTGTTAACACATCACTGACTTTTGGAGCAAGACAACACCTTCTTATATATAACTATCTCATACTCCGTGGAAGAGATAGCATCCCATCTCCTGTCCAATTTGGGTTAAATTCTGCATCTCTAGCTATCTAAACAGTCAAAACCACTTAGATGTTTTTTTTTTTTTTTTAAATGCCTGGGATTGGAGGTGGGAAGAAGTACCAAGACTACCACCAGCTGAAAATCAACCACTAGTATAAAGGCCTATTTTAGTAAGATTAGGTGAAGAATTCAGTGTCTAGGGCTTAGGGAAATGATAGGCAAGTTTCCCCTTGCCCTTCTTCAATACCCCGTTCGATTTGTGTAGGGCCCCGGACAAGAAAACACATAGAAGCTAAAATATCATCTATCCAAATATTTACAAATTATAAATCAAACCAATAGGCTGAGTAATAAGATAGAACCCACCTTCCTCATTTGACAAATATATTTTTGTAAACTCCTAGAAACTCTGATGAAAGTTTCAGATTCTCAGAATTCTTACTGGCAATATGACCGTCCATAAAATGGAAATCCTCTTTTAGAAATGGAGATAATAGTGGCTGACTTATAACATTCTTGGGGAAGGTAGGGACTAATTCTGAGTAAAGACCTGCTCCCTCTTCTCTCTATCCCATCTCCTTAGCACGACACAAGGAGACCTCACTCTAATGGACATGGAAATCGGACCTCATATGTCCAAACTCTTTTTACCAACAGCTGCCTCTTGACTACCTTTCTGGACGCTCTGGAGGAAGATCCTACGTCATTAGGAAAGGGACTTCCTGGACCCTCGCGACTCAGAATGTGGTGTAGGGTGGGCAGGGTGACTCCGGTGAGTATGTTTGCTTTGCTTGGCAGCCTCCTCATCTCATGGAGAAGGATGGGCCCAGATGAAGGCCAAAGAGGTTCTTGAAAATATATAGACCTGAGAAGTGTCCTTTCTTTCTAATTCTGGGGACAGATTGATTTAAAGCTGTAGTAGTGACAATGCACAGTCCCTGGAGCTGCCTTGGATGCCACATGGTCCTCTCATTCCTAAGTCTTTGTGGAACCTTGCCTGGACAGTTGGCTTTTGTGTTTTCCTGTTTCTTTGTGCCTATATGAACTTGCAGTTGATCTTCATTTCTGGAGGCAACCTGAAGGAATGTGCTGTTATTTAAAAAAAGAAATAGCCTAATTAGGTCAGGAGTACTTAGAAGAGACTAAAAACCCTGAAATAGACAGTACTTGAGATGGGGCTGAGGTAGATCATCCTAACTAGGGAACTCTTTAAGCAAAAAGTTGAGAGGGACTGGAAGTAAAGATGTGGGGAGAAGAATAAAATGGAAATCTTCTTTTGGAGATAGAGATAATAGTGGCTGACTTACAAAATTTGCTTTAGGTGGGACTGGTAGTCTATCCATATCTCATACTGACATAGGCATTGTGAGACAGAGTTAAGATATGCGGTGCCCTAAATATTCAATGTGATAACCACAGCTACTAAAGGGAGGGTAGTGCATACACTGTGGATATACTGGAGAAAAGATGTGATTACATTATGGTTTTGCCATACCTTTCCCCCAAGAAACCTCTCACTACTTAGAATAGCACACAATTTAAAATAATTGTGTACTTCTGGAATTTTCCATTTAATGTTTTTGTATCCCAGTTGACTATGACTAACTAAAACCAGAAGTAAGACTGTGGATAGAGAATGACTACTGTAAGCAGAATACAACAATT
Source organism: Spermophilus citellus (assembly GCF_964194105.1). Lineage (NCBI taxonomy): Eukaryota > Metazoa > Chordata > Mammalia > Rodentia > Sciuridae > Spermophilus > Spermophilus citellus. The sequence continues at coordinate 69,453,510 of NC_138199.1, forward strand.
ACTAATAGGGCATTATGTAAAATTGTGGATGTGTAACCGACATGATTCTGCAATCTGCATTTGGGGTAAAATTGGGAGTTCATAACCCACTTCAATCTAATGTATGAAATATGATATGTCAAGAGCTTTGTAATGTTGTGAACAACCAATAAAAAAAAACAATAAAAAAGAATGACTACTGTATAATGAAAGTGAAAAAGAAAGAAAAAGAGAAAAATGAAATACTCATTCACATTGTGCTTCAACTACTTGCACACAAAATTCAAAATTATAGATTTACAAGAAAATTTAGAGGACAGTTCTATAAAGATTTGAGGTTGACTTTTTAATTTAAAAAAGTGGAAATAATTGCTTATAAATTGCCAGCTGTTTTCAGTAGTTGAAGGTAAAGAATTTTGATATTTATATAAATGACAAATTCTAACAACAAAATTCCTTCAAGAAACATCTAAAATGTTGGTAACTTTTTTTTTTTGATAACAGAGACTTGTATTATGTTCCCTGTTATAAAAAAAAAAAAATGTAACCAAAATCTTAGTTGTTCCATTTGAAGTGAGAATACATTTATGTAAATGGTAGATTGAAAAGAAATCAATATTTTTTGAGATGATGTTTATGAGAAATAAGTGGTTCTATAGTATATTATAGCATTAATCTTTTGATAACTATACTTTTAATGATGAAATATGACGCTGATGGGAACTTTTGATACCATTTCTTGGAAGTCTCACATACCAAGATTCACTTCCATGGCCACAGCTTCCACTTTGATTTTGGCCAAATATTGTCCATGTGGCATTGCACAGAATGAATATTTGGTGCATTTCTACATATCCACTGAAGCATAAGGAAGAGTGAAAATCCTATTTGGAAACTATAATTCAAAGGGCTCTAGATATCTTGATGATTAAGCCGGATTTAATTAGCAAAAGAAAATAATTGGAGGTGCTTGCTCAATTCCACGATGAGCTAAAAGTTTTGCAATCAAAGTATCTTTAATGTATATTGTTAAAATAAAATAAATTATAGGCATTGATTCTCCTGTTACACCTCCAGTGTTAGGGTAACTTCTTCACTTTTATCATTCGAATAGCTGTTGCTATTTTATCTGTCACTGATAATTAACATTTACACTTATTTAAGTGATAAACCACATTTATTTACAGTCATGATAGATTAATAACCCTGAAAGGCATGATCTTATTTAATCCTTAAAACAACTTTGCAATGAATGAGCTGTACTTATTTCATTTTCCAAGGAGAAATGGGTAAATAAAGTTGCTCATAAGTAGTAAGACATGGGTTTAAATACAGTGTCTGTACTCTTCCTTGTAGGGATACAACATTTCCCAGAAACCTAAACCAGGCCATTTTATAGTTGTAAATTCTAAAGCAGTTGTCACAAGAACTTTTTAAAAAGTTGTATTTTATGATCATTATCCAGGATGCTGAATTGAGCTTTGAAAAAAGAAGGATTGCTAGGTAGAGCACAGAGGGTTTCTACGGCTGTGAAGCTACTCTGTGAGATACAGTGACGGCAGATAAATGTCATTGTATAAATTTGTCAAAATCCATAGAATGTTCAACCCCAAGAGAGAACCATACTGTAACCTACAGACTCAGTGTGATAATGATGTGTCAAAGAAGGTCCATCAGTTGAAGCAATGTGGGTAGAGGAGGTTGATAATACAGAGGCCATGCTCATGTCGGGGTAGGAGGCATGTGGAAGATCTCTTTGCTTTCTGTTTAATTAAACACCCATGCAGACACACAGTAATATTCTGTTAGATGTTTCCTTTAGCTTCCCCTTCATTGTGATTCATCTAACCCTTAACACATGAGGAAAGACCTAAATAGGAAATGCCTTTCTCTTTGAGGATTTAAACATTTATACTTGATCTGAGAGCAACATTACTGACCTGGGGGGGGGGGGGGGACACAGACTATTAAGTCACTCTTCCAATAACCACACGTCAATTTTATTTTTCATTTTCATCATGTTATTAGAGGTTTGTGATTGCCTGTGCAACATAGCATTGATGAACATCCTACAAATGCTTATCTTAGACAGACTGCCTCTTGTGTCAATCAACACACAGAATGTGGATGAAGACATTTGCTCATGACTTCCTACTGAGGTCATTTAATGAACCGGGAATGGTCTGCCATGAGGTTAAGATTTCCCAGGGACATCTCTGATCAAGCACCAAATGTGCTATGCTACTAGGTAGGTAAAGGAAGGACACAGAAACCAAGACTTCCTCACTCACTTGGACATGGGCTCCACCCATCAGTGCTGCTGCTGTCAGATGGGACCATGAGTTTGCTAACATCTTATTCAACATGGTCCTTTTCCATATTCTCTGCTTATTCCTCTGACTATGAACATGCTTTTCATCCCTGGAGATCTAGGAAAGTCAGTCCACGCTTGGCTACATAACCTCCAATCTATATTGCACCACAAATACAGTAAAAAATGTGAGCCATGTCTTACCTACCATTTAGCATTACTGGTTTTAAAGCTAAGGCTTGGATGTAGGATCCTAGATTCCAGATACGGAAGCCCCATGTGATATTTCCCAAAGGTTTTTTTTTTTTTTCCAGTCAATCAAAAACAGATATGTATAGCTAAAATCAAGAACAGACAAACATTCAGAGAACCACATTCACATAACTCCTCCATTATGTGTGCTGTACAGAGAAGCAATAACCTTTCCAATAAATCTATTGGGAGTGCTTCTTAGCACGCCCCCCCCCATCAGCAATTGCAGGTATTCACATAAGAATAGAAATAGTTATTCTTAAAAAATATATTCCTTTCTAGGAGAGCTGTAAAATGTGCATGAATTCGATGCCAGCCTTTGACAGGGAAATTTAGTTTTAGGTCACTCAATTTATGCCTTGGAGAGGAACAAATTCCCCAGAAGATTAAACTTTCATTAAGTTCTTTCTTCTATTTCCTGCCTTTGCACCCATCATATCATAAGTTCCATAACTGATGTCTTACTGTGGTCATAAAATGGTTGCACTTGAACTTTAGGGACCTGTCAAACACCTCTCTCTCTCCCCCTTCCCCCCAATAAAAAACCTTTTAGAGACTGGTACTTAAATTGACAGTCTCAGCGGTCACCCTCCCCAGCCTGTGTCAATGAGAATGTGCCTAGAAGAGATGGAGAAGGTAAAGCGCACCAGACAATCCCATTGTGAGGCCGCTATTCCGCACCCCCCCACCCCCGCCCTCTACCCCTCTATTGTTTTGACTAGACAGGGGATCATACTGAATAGATTAACCAGTCATTGACTTGGGACACCTACTGCTTGGAATGCCATTGCACTTGGAGAGAAAGGGGATAGAAATGCCTCCCCTCCACCTCGATCCCCTACTCCTTGGTAATATTTCTGCCTCAGAAATACTTGGCTGTCAGCTTCGGCAAAGCACTCCTGGATGGCCACAGTAGTCTGTTGTCAGAATGAAAAATGGTTCTGTGCAAAAGGTCTCCAGGCTGGGATGCTAACAATCAAGGAGCCCTAAGTCAGGCATTTGACAGAGAACTTTGGTCTTGCTGTTAAATACCACTTAATACTGTCCTGCATGATAATCCCTGCTGTTTAACAACTGTGCGGCCATGGCTTAGCCATGGCAGAACGCCTTTTTGACAGGGAGAAAATGGCCAGATGTCGTATATTTGCTTGGGAGAAAAGAAAATACATCTCTTTGCATCCAATGAAAACAATAATGCTTCAAAAAAAAAAAAAAGACAATTGTAAATCCATTATAGCCTTGATTCATCATGAGAATTCGCAGCCAAGAGAGGGAAATGAAATTCTCTCTCTGAGGTTAGATACAGGTGAAGGTAAGGAAGCTTGATATAGTCAGGAATCTTGACAGAGTTGTTACTCCAAAGAACAGGTGGGTTAGGGAAGAGAATTTAAACAAGGCATCTTGTAAGAAACCATTTCTTCACTCCTAGTGTGGCTTAGGGCTTAGAATTGTGCACTAGCTCATGCTTGAATTGGGCTTTGTGTATGCATTTGCAGAGTCACAATCACTGCAATAAGCATTAAGGACTAACCTAAGAGTGCTAAGCCACTTCGCTTTTCAAGCAAGATGCAATTATGTTAGTATTCTCTTACCTAGAGACACAGACAATAGTTTGAATGATCTTTTATAAAACTGGTGATGTCTTAGATAATATGCTAATAGAATGGCTCTGCTAAGGATGTGTTTGTTCTCTGGTGTTTCAGAAGGAAGTATTTAAATAATCAAGCAGGATTTATAAGACATAAAACTTAATTTAATGGGGGAAATATCCCTATTGTGGATCAGAAGGAGTCAAAGTTTTATCAAGTGCAAATATCTGAGAAAATTCAGAGGGGAGAGGTAATTATTCAGGAGCTACACAAGATGGGATTCTTTTGCTGAAGCATATATTGCAATCTGGACCACAAACACATTTCTCGGGATGCTGAAATACCAAAAGATGTACTGAGATCACATGAACAAGTTATCAATTGCATGATAACATAACCTAGAACAATTTTGTTATTGGCCTAAGGACTATCTTCCATCTTTATTCCTGATTTTGAAGATTGAGATCTCTGTTTCTTTTATTTAGTATTGTTTTGTGTATCACCCAAGAATAATTAATGCATATCAGGAGAATACGATGCCCTGGGAGTGATAATAAATAGCCAATAAGCCATCATATGTTGATTAGGGGAATTTGGGATGTTTATGGCATGCACTTAAATCTGAATCTAACTCAGTGGACGTCTCTGTCAAAGTCAGTGTGACACAGATATGTTTAAGTCACCCCTCTCTTCTCTCCTTACCAAATCTCAAACCTCAAACAACCAAAGAAACAGACAAAAACAAAACAAAAGAGAAAACAGAAAGTATTAGTGCTCATACTTGTGGTTTATTTTGAAATGTCTCCCAGCGAATTCCTAAAATAGTTTACTTATAACTTTTCTCCTATGGTCCCATGGCTTTGTCACTTCCAACCCTATAGAATTCCTTTTTTTAAAAAAATGTGCCACATCTTCCTACCATTTGGTAAGTTTCTACAAGATGGCACCGACTAGCTGGCGAATGTTTATATTCCACAGGAACATTCAGCATATTCACATGCTCTCTGAAATATTCAAAATTTTAAAACTCCAAAAAACCATGTTAATAAATGTTCTGCAAAAGAGAAAGTCGGGTTTTTTTTCCAAACAAAAATCACAGGCTTTTACAAATAAAGGTAACTTCTCTCTACTTATTAGCTTGGTAACATATTTATAGCCCCACATGAGATTAAATAAGACAAACTTAGAAATACTGTGTTTTCCATTCATTTTTCACAAAACCATTTTCTTTCAAAACCTTGAACAGCCAGAGTTTTAAAGAAACAACTTGAGTCACTGACCACATTTTTTTGAAAGGATGTGATTTTCACCTAAGTATTTGCGACTCTGTCCTTCGGGCATTGATGGATGGAGCTTTACTGGAAGTTATGTCCCAAGGCACACGTCCCCATTTCGATTGCATAACGGTCGCTGGTTTTGTTCAGCGTGTCCTGTAGATGTCCATGTGTAGTCATCTCAGACCTCCTTTTTAAACTGATGATAATTTACAAGGATATCATTTTTATCTTGTTTTATTAAAAAACTCATTATCTTAGTTCATCTCTCTATACATCAAAAGCTAACATTGATTTACTTAAACCTAATAAATTTCTAATTACATTTCAAAATAAGTAGTTAACAGGGTAGCCTATCATAGAAAAGCTTTTTCATTTAAGGTAAGATTTTTTTAAAAAATTTTGTTTATGGGTTTTTGTTGTTTGCTTTTTTTTTTTGAGTGGCAATTTTGTCAATAAAACTATCTTGTATTCAGGCATATTTCTGTGATTCACTTTTTAGTTTTTACATTCTTCTTAGGACATTACACTTTAAAATGCTCTGAGAGATCCCACTATAAAAATAGACAAGCAAACAAAAAAGATTTAAATATGAACATGTCTTCAACCACATTTTGTGGGTTTTTTTTTTTTTGTAAAGAATAAAAATGATGTACATTTGTTCTGTGATATAAACAGCAAACAATAGCTGCTAATTCTATAATTAGTATTTGCTCAGTCATTGTTATTTATCAATATGAATGGTGTTGATGAATGTGTACTCTGTGCCAAATGCCTTGCTTGTACTGGGTTACTGAACAGTGAGAAACATACCTTTCAATCACACATTTTTGGATGAGGAAACAGAGATTCACAGATATGAAGTCATTTGCATGTCTAAAAGGGGTGGTGCATCCCCATCTCACACCTGGCTTTGCCTGAGATAAGCCAGCTACATCATTCCTATTTGGAGCAATTGTTGCTTGAAGTAAGATTCAGAACAGTACAGGACAACTGCTGAGCCTGACTTGGGTCAGCAGTCACCATGGATGGGAAATAGGCTATCTCAGTCTCCAAGATCCTTGATAGAGGTGACAACTGAGCCCAGTTATACTAATGATATTCAAACATTGCTTGGTTTCTTTTCTGGAGGGCTTCTTCTGCATCTTGGGTCTCCAGATCTGGTGTAGAGGAAGACTGTCCAGGACGGTGTGTTCTCTGCCTGTACACTGAGTCATCTGGTTGAGTCAGAGCCCTTGCCCCAGGACCTGTATGTAAGCTCTGAGACTCAGGTCCTGCTGTCTTCTTCCCTGTGTTTACCATACACATATTTGCTACCTGGGAGGATCGGCAGACAGAAACCCTATGACTTGCTAATTAGATTTCCCAAAGATAGATAGTGTCAAATTAAAACCTGGCCTCCTAAATTCACATAAACATCAAGGAATGTAGGAGCCAGAAATTGGGCTCTCCTTGAGAGCTGGCAGCTCCTTTCTTCGAATTGTTCTCTTATCTGAGCTGGACAGAACTGCCTCCAGCTAACTATTGCCCTGGGCACATCTTACACTTGCGTAAACAGCAGTGGTGCTGAGCTCAGGGTGTTTTCTTGGCCTCTGTGCTCCAACTTACTGGAAATTAAATCCAGGGCTAAGGCAGATGGAAGGAAAGAATAGAACTGCATCTCAGGTCAATTCTCTAGGTAGTTTAGCTGTCCAGGATCAGTTGGATTTGACTCTCGGCTCTGCTGTAGGATCTCAATGGAGTTACTTTGGCCTGTTAGTCTCTTGTCTAGTCTGTAGTGCCCTGCTTTGCATGATGAGAATAACTGATCTCAGGATTACTGTGGGTTTGGAAAAAGCAGCAAAGCACTCAGCACAGTCTTGTTCTTCAATAAGCAGTGAACATTGGAAATTCTCATTTGTCGCTGCTTCTGAGCTAGCTGTTGTCCAGACAGCCAGAGAAATAAAGAGAATCATTGCCAACCCATTGCTAAGTCCTGCCCCCATGGAGAACAAGATTTGAAGCATGCTGGGGAGCAGCCTTGATTCTGAATACCATGTCTCAGAAATGAGAGCAGGATCCCGGAGGAGAGTCAGCCAGGAGGTAAACTCGAAATACCATAGAGACCTCTCAATCGCCAGTCTGATGGAACATCCTTGAAGAAGAAGTCCTGGAAGATGTGTCAGGGGCACATCAGGCAGGTGATATGGGACAGTGCCAATACAAAGGCTTTATCACCTACCCTCGACTGTCCACTCTAGCGGTCAACACCTGCAGCTTTTGCAAAGTTAATTTCTTCAGATCTCAGTTTCTTCTTCAATTTTTTAAAATGGATATCAAAATGTTTTGCTTTCCAGGCTATATAATTTAAATGAGCTAATGTCTTTAAAGCATCTAAACCTTTGCTCCATGAGCTGGTAAGCAAGTAAATTCTTCTGCTCTTCCACTTCCCCTCCCTGCGTACACTGCTCTTTATTTCATCACACAAGTGAACATAAAAATAAATTTACAGTGAAGGAAGGAAGAAAGGGTAAAAGTCATGAGCAGAACCAATGGAAAATATGTGGGAGAAATTAAATGCACAAAACCAACTTTTCAAAGCCTAAAAATAGAACAACACAAAATATTAGATATGCTCAGAGGGCATCTATTAAATTTTGAGGCTCTTCTGATGAGGCACAAAGACCCTGTTTCCTAACAAAGAATCCACTGTAGCTACTGTACTAGTCACAATGCTATTCTGAGGCCAGATGACAGGATTTGTTGTTGTTGTTGTTCTTCATTGTAAGTGTCTTTTCATGGTATGAGATTCCAAAGGTTCCCTCATTTACTTGGATAATTTTGCACTTTCACAAAAGCCACTGAAGAGTTCAAGAAGACTGCATTTCAGACACCTGATGAGGATATCTTTGGTCAATAATATCTTAACTCTGACTTACTGCTTTAGGTTGGACTCCTTAAGAGACAGACAGTGTTGCACAGTGAAAGATTTTACAGCTCTGTTTTTCAATCTAGTTTTCCAAAATAGTAAATATTCCCAAATATTTAGACTCACAGTCCCTTCAGGGCTCCTATAGTCATTAAATAGAATAGTCAAGACACCTGATTCCACAGACCACAGGGTGAACCTCATCCTAACACAGTGACTCCACCAGGCACACACGCTGGATTGAGAAACTCAGGGTAAGTCAGCTCTGATTCATGGGCCCTGATCAACAAGATACCATCACTCATCCTTTCCAGAGACAGGCCTGAGTCTCTGATGAACGCTTACCCTAGAAATTGCACTCCACATTTTACAAATGGTAAAAATGTCTAGGTAAGAAAACTCAAAAGCATCTACGTGGTTTTCAAAAAAAAAATGGTGGCATTAGCATAGGTCATAGTAATGCAGATGAAGGGATGGAAGGAAGTTCAGCTGTGCACTCCTTTTCTATCTATCACAGCGCTATAGCATATAATCTTCACAACAATCCCACACGGTAAGTAATATTATTTTCATTTTGTAGAATAGGAAACTAAGAAATAGGGAGCTTAAATAGTATAGAGCTGGCTAAGTAGACAGGCTATGATGGAACTAAGAGCCTACTTCTGTCTACTACTTTTCCATCAGACTTCTTTCATTTTCTTCTTTCGGACTCCTTTCTCTGCATAGGAGACTTAAGATTTCCTGTACTCATAGCTTGATCATGTGATAAAATTATGAATTTGAAAGTTCCTAGTGTCAGCTTCAGTTACTGTAAAGAACAATGATCCATCATCCCAATAAAGGACTCACTATATTTGAAAAGAGAAGAGCATAGAGTGAGAGGCCTCATTTTTTCTTTTTCATTCTTGTAGCAAGAGACAAGGTTGTATGTTCAGAGAATAGTTGAGAAGGAACATAGACATGGACCTTCAAGTATGTATAAACAGGAACCAAGTCCCCAAGGCCTGTGGTTCACAGCTAGGAGTGATTTTTGCCTCCTCAAGGGATGTTTAACAATGTCCAGAAACATATTTTTGGGTGTCACATCTAAGGAGGAGCAAGGGTATGCTGCTGGTAGTAGTCAGGGACAGGGATCAACATCCTACAGGGCACAGGCTAACCCCTTCTGCCCTGAAAGGTGATCCAACCTAAAATGTCACTAGTGCAGAGATTGAAAACCTCATTTGAGACTATGAGCTCCTGGAAGAGTTTATGAAAACTTAAAAGGAACTGGATTTTTTTTTCTTTCCATATAGGTGCATTACAGTTATACATGATGATGGAATTTGTTGCTATTTATTCAAACATGCACACAATATGACAATATAATTTGGTCAATGTCACTCCCCAGACTTCCCCTTCCCTCCTTCCTGATCCCCATCCTTTGGTCTCTTTCCTCTACTGATGTTCTTTGACTTTCATGACATCGGTTCCAATTTTTCCCCCTTTTTTGGCCCAAGGTTTTGCATATGAGAGAAAACATACAACTCCTGATCTCCTGAGTTGGACTTATTTCGCTTAACATAATGGTCTCTAGTTCCACGCATTTTCCTGCAAATAACATAATTTTATTTTTCTTTCTGTTTAAATAAAACTCCATTGTGCATATATATCTCATTTTATTTAATGATGGACACCTAGGCTAGTTCTACAGTTTGGCTGTTGTGAACTGTGCCACTATAAGCATGGGTATGTATGTGTCACTGAAGTATGATGATTTTCATCCTTTTGGGTACATACTGAAGAGTGGTATAGCTTGATCATGTAATGATTCCATGCTTAGTCATTTGAGGAACTTCCATACAGATTTCCATCGTGGTTTTATCAATGTACAATACGACTAACAGTGTAAGAGTGAGGAACTGGATATTTGCTAAAAATTAAATGTGTGGATAAGTGAATGAATGAATGAATGAATGAATGAATGAATGAAACAATCAGAAAGGAACTAATATTCAGGGTATTTAATAATTATAATAAGACTACATGGGAAGATGGTCTCAAATTGTATTTTGATTGATAATTCTGTGTAGCATAATTAGTAAGTACAATTACATGAATGTGACTCTTCGTATATGCTTATGCCCACCTTCTACTGCCTGACTCTATCATTTGCACAGATAATAATTTTTTCAGTGAAAAACTATATAATTATGGGCATAGTATGAACTTTTTGATATTTATTACTTAACTATTGCTTTTAAAATTTCTTGAAGCCCATGGCTTCCAAGGTGAACTTTGATCTCAGTTTGGACTCCAAGGGAGAAAGGGTTATGATATGAGGATGGCTGTCACTAATATGGCTTTTGCTATTGGACTCTCTCTTTCTCTTTCTCTCTTCTTTAATTAAGTTTGGGCAACATCCTCAGCAGACATTAGCAACCAGAGGACACAAAGAAGGAGGGGAAACAGAGACCTCAAATGTACCACTCTGCTCTGCATATGTAAAACAACCAACGAATAATTCACTTCTTGGTATGATCAGTATTATTATACTGCAGGTCCTGGCACTGAGTTTCATTACAATAAACCCATGGTTTCACTAAGGCATTTTCCCATGAGAACATTTTAATTAATTTATTAATTGCAAATGAAGCTACAGGTGTTTGAGTGGGTTGTTGTTGGTGGTATGTGTGTGTCTGCTAGCACACACTGGAGCACATGCGTACAAAGTGTGTGTTTAATTGCTTCTTGAATCCACCTCCTGGCTCAACCTGTCCAGGCTGGTTACCAGCTCCCAGCAACTGATTCCCAGACAGGTCCCTGCAGGTGACTTGTCACGTGATGGGATGGCTTTGTCAGGCCTGCACAGCTATGCATGAAAATAACATTGTCATAATCAGGTGCTGTCTTTCTTAGCAACTGGACCCTGGTTCTGGGGTAGAGGTTGGTGGCAGCCTTCCCAGAAACTGGGGTGTTGCTTCCAGCTATGATCACAGGTTTAGATTTGTGAGCTTCCTCTTTGTGCCAAGGAAAATTTACTCTCCCAAGCCACTGTGAGCACCTTGCTAATGGTTTTCAAGCATATTTTTTAGCTTAAAAGATATCAACTAAGAGGTGACTCTTGAACTCTTAGCATAAACCCCTTGCAGTTGGTTTCAGGGACTTGAACAAAATGCCATATCAATCTGATCAGCAAAGATGTGAATGTGGTTATGTCTTGGGGCCAGGGAGAGGGATTGGCATGGTGGAAGGAGCCAAGGCGTTGGGGTTGGACTGAGCTGAGCTTCAATCCAAGTTCTCCACTCAGCTAGATATTGAGCAACTCACCTAAATACTTTGGAGTCTTGCTTTGCCCATTAACACAATGGCAATGAAAACAGCTACGTTTCAGGCCATTGCCAAGATCAGCAAAATGTGAATGTGAACTATTTGACACATACTGGCACCAGTACATATCTGTTACTTATTGAAGGCCATTGCTATTAGTTTCCCATAAGCCCTAAAATAAACATTGGGTAGTTTTCACCTCAGCTCTATGGTTCCCATTCAACAAAAATGATTGGTTTCCACTTTTTGTACTTTAATTTCTTAATTTATTTGTTAGTGCAGTATACTTATACATAATAGTGGGGTTCATTTGGACATATTTATAAATACGTATGAGTTTTCTCTGTCTCAATCCCCAGTACCAACTCCTTCCCTCTTTCTGACCCTGTTCCTCTACTCTGTTGATCTTCCTTTCATTCATTCAATTTATTTGATGTATTATAGTCACGGATAACGATAGAATGCGCTGTGATCTATTGATACATGCACAGAGCACCATTTGGTCAATTCATCTTCTGTTCTTCCCCTTGGTCACCTGTTTCTACTTTGCCAATTTCCCTTCTATTTTCATGAGATGCCATTTTTTATTCTTTTTTTTTTCCTCTCTAACTTCTGCACATAAAGTAAACATTCAACCCTCTATTTTCTGAGTCTAGTTTATTTCATTTAGCATGATATTCTCCAGTTCCAGGTATGTAGCAGCAAATGACATGGTTTCTTTCTTCTTTATGACTGAGTAGAACTCCATTGTGTATACATACTGCTTTTTAAATAGAATGTACAAAAGTGAATAATGAAAGCAAAGTAATCTAATTTTGCATTGCCATTCCTCTCCAATGCCACCTGGTGCATAAGACGTGGTAAGGTTATTTAGCGGTGTGTTTTCTCCATCTTGCTTCTATTAAAATGGACAAGAACTATCATGTCTTTCACTTTGTGAGATCCTCCACTTTTTCAATGTATGAGGAATTGCTAGAATCTAGGTAGAGTTGTCTGAAGAATTATTAATGCATTGTTGGATGATACTCAAAAAGTTTGGGGATAATATCTCTCAATTTAATTAGGAACCTGTTAATCACATTACCAATGGGATCCATAAAGTTGAATGGGTCCTGCTTTTATGGTTTAACTCTAATTGACAAAATTTTAAATAAAATGTCAAAATCGTGAAATATAAATAAAAATAGTGAAAGTCATGGATGACATTTTAGCATTTTATCTTTTAGGACTGGAGTCCAATGTGGTAATATAATATACTTCCATGAGTTTTCCTGTTCAAAAACTTATAGCTAATTAAAATAAACATTAGATTCCTGAGGTTCACTGAAACTTTATTGCATTAGGAAAAAAAAAAAGACAAGTGTGTGTGTGAGAGAAAGAAAAAGAGCAAGATAGAGATAAAAGTTAATTAATAGAATTTGGCCTTTCTCCAAAATATACTTTGTGAGTTTGAGGTTTTTGTGATTGGGTAATGCAGGTTGATCGGTATGTGAAAAACATCTGTCATGATGAGTCTTGCCATAAGATGCAACTCCCCAGGAAGGTAGGGCAACATCTTCCACAGCATCATCCTGACTTTCAGAAACGTGCCATTTCCTGCATGACACCATTAAGGGTCTGGGTTCTGATTTGGCAACATTCTGTATTGATTATAATGTGCTTCACCCTGTGAGGCTGGCTTGGAAAGTTGAAGACTAAGTGAAGTCATTAGTTCCCCTTGGAGTTGATTTATATCTCCATGGGGAGTTAGTTTTTCCACCACTTTTTTTTTTTTAAATGGAGTTAGGTTTGGAGTAGCCTATCTGGTAGTATTTATAATCTATTAGTCCACATTTATTATGGAGCCTGGAACTAATTGCACATAAAAATTCCCGACTAGTTTCTGAATTAAAATAGTTATTTTTATGACTAGAGCCAGGTTTCCCAAAGGGTGTCCCATGAAATACTAGTACCATGAGATGTTCCTCAAAAAGAGGTTCATTGTTTAAATAAAGCTGAAGGGAAATGGGCCATTGGTTTCTCTCTTGTTTGCATATTGCTAGACTTTAGGTCTCATAATAGTAGGATCTGGGCAGATATTGTTTATCATTGAAGCCTCCAGTATAATTACTAGCAAATGGAAAATACATAAAAATATTATTGATTAATTGATAAATTACCGAAGACATAGAAACACTGGCAGTAAAGAAATTCATTTAGCTTTGATCAGCCATACGTCTCCCAAATTTGTAATGATCAGGCAACCATTCTCTTTTTACAAAATGATTAACATTATACAAAACGTATCTTCCAATGAACATTCTTTAGGAAACTCTCATTTGTATTGAATGTAAGTATTCTGAGAGTTTGATATACACATTGATTCATTTCACAAAGGTATTAGTACCTGCTATGTTCTGTGTCCTAGGGACATATCAACAAATGAACCATAATGTCTGCCATTGTTGAGCTTAAAGCCTACTAGGAGAAATTTGGAACATTTGTGTTTTTAAAACAGGGTGACATATGGCAAGTGTCAGATAAGAAGAACACATATGAGTACTACAAAGTGAAAAATGAAAATAAATCTACACGTGGGTCTCTGCCCCACGACAGTTAAGAGTAATTTTCTTATTTGAGTGACTCACACACCCGTATTGCTTAATCTTACATTTTAATGTCAGATTTCTGATGAAGGAAACTTACTCCTCGAAAGGAGAGAAAGAGTAAGACAGTTTTAACTAATTTTCCCCCAAAGGTTCTAGGGATTGAATCCAGTGCCTGGTGCACCCTAGACAAGCACCCTACCAATGAACTAAGCCCAAGGCATGATTACAAAATTTTTGTGATCCACTTTCCATGTCCCCTCCCTAATAATTTTTATTCTGAAAATAAAAATCAGTTGTATTCAGTCACCATACCATCCCCCACACAGTGTTCCAGCCACCATCTAAAGCTTCAAAGTCATAAACCTTGCCGAGGCCAACAAAGCACCAGAAATTAAAAGAATTGTCATAAGACAAATGCAAGGTGGGGAGGATTGATTAAAAAGCACAATTAACTATTGATATAAGTCAGTATGATATCACTTATGTTAGTGATTCCCCTTATCTGTTAAAAGAAACCACGACTCCGGATTTTGATATTAAAATATTCTACTCGTAGACTTAATTTAAAATATTGATGGCTGATGCTGTTATATACACATATAACTATATCCATGCAATGATGGACTGGATAGACACATTCATTTTTCTTTCTTTCTTTAATTACTCTTAATTTTAATCCCACTAAAATTACAATGATGCATTTAGAATAAGATATAAACATCAAAGAGGCTAAACAAAAACATAGTGGGAGACAGTAAAGACACCATTTTGGAAGCTGGTCAAGAGATGGACCACTGGTAACTGATTTAGATGACCCAAAAAAGCTAAACTAAAGCTTGCAGCGAGGAAGGTTGTGTCCTATTAGAGTTGTTAAGGTCTCAGTGGCCTCTTCTAGAGCCTCTGAGGCTGGGGGACAAGTCAGGATAGTGAATGTCAGAAGGGCTGAGAAGCTGGGAGATACTGGCAATCTTAGATGCCCATCCTCATCAACTGCGTTTCACTATCCTTTTAAGGCTTATGAATCTTTCCTGTGGTTGCTATGAAGTAGAGAGCCTGTGGACTGAGAGATATCAGGCAAGAATGAGAATGTGGTTGTTGTAATGAAGAAAAACAGGATGAAGAACTGTATGTGTGCTGGATCCTAAAAGGGGGAACTCTTCATCCAGATCTTCTTTCTTCCTGTTGCTCCAAACATAACTTTGGCCTGGCCAGGAAATGGGGAGTGTTGAGAGCCACAGCCGACTGCGGCAGGGAGAATGTTCTCTTGGCGACCTGACTGGTATTCTCTTAGGATACTGACATCAAGGAAAACCAAACCAGTTGTCCATCAGATAGTCTAGAAACATTAACATCAATATGACTTTAAACTATGGCCTTATGCCCATTATTCTTCGTAGAACAGATAGTCAAAATCAAGTGATGTCTTTAGGAAGCCTCTATCATGGGAGACAGAGAGAGAGAAAACAAACAAGTAAGGTGGTAGAGAGACAATGCAGAAAAATCTACACTTCAAAGATGGCTCTACTTTTCATATCTTCAGAAACTAGGTATTGCCTTTATTAAATAAGGAAAAAAAAGCCTGGTAAGAAGAGTGTTTAAAGAACACAGAGAAATTTTGGCTATCAAAAACATGTTAAAATAAAATTAAAAACTCATGGGCTGGAGTGTGGTTGGGATGGATCACTAGCCTAGCATGCATGAGATCTTGAGTTCCATCCCTAGCATTGTTATTTAAAAAAAAAAAAAGAAATAATAAAATAAAAACTCAATACAGAAGATAAAAGATAAAGTTGATGAAATCCTCTGGGAAGCAGAAACAATGTCAAAATTATTATAAATAGATAGGAAATACAAAGTTAAAAAATATTGGAAAATCCAACTGAGTATAAAAATTTAAATAATAAAAGTTCCAGAAAGAGAGAGTCGTAGAAACAAAAAATCAATCAAGAAATATTTCCAAGAACAAACTAAGATTCAGAGTACCTATCTTTTAATTTTATAGTACAGGGCATGAAATAGGGATCATATTAAAGAATGTAAGGTCGAGATTTCAGGCAAAAGTTCTGCCTGCAGTTAGGGCAAGCCACTTAAAATAGATCAGGATTCAGAATTCCCCTCGTCTCAGCACTAAAATCAAGAAGACAATAGTACCTTGTAAGTACTAAGAAAACAAACAGAACCCTATATCCAATGGGATTCCATCAAGCCTGGGGCAGAATAAAGTCATTTTCTGACATTCAGGGTCTTAAAAGTTACTTGCCATTCACCTTTTCTCAGAAAACTACTAAAGGATGTGCTCCAACAAAATGAGACTTTAATGACAGAAAGGAGATGGGGCATGGAAATTAGTATATCAAATATAAGCAAATAAAGAAAGGAATCTCCAAGCTGAGGGTGAAAAAATAAAACTGTATACAGTTGAGATGAAGCAATGTGATCCAAGACACAATCCAACAAGTCCGCTGCCTTTGACCCATCCTTAAACCTAAAAAGACAGAATGCCATGGAGTGCCTAGAACAGACTTTATTATCTCCCTCTTCTGCATGTAATTCCTGCTCTACCCTCCATCCCTTGTTCTCTGGGCCAAATAAGGTGATTTATGGAATGCTACACACATATTCTGCATTGCCTTACATTTGAGAGCTGGAGGTAGTAAGCCTTTCTGAGTTTAATCACTGTACATTTTAGCCCAGTGAAAATAATTGCTGCCAAATATTCAGTGCCAGGCTCATTGTGTGACTGCCCCAGGTGTACCAGCTGGGTAAATTTGGGGTTACTCAAGCCTTGCTCATGAACTTGCCCACTGATTCACCCAGAAGGAAATTTTTAAACTCCTGGGAAACTGAAACTAGAGCAATTGCTCCATTCTTTTTCATTGTAGATGCCTCATACAAGCTACAAGCTGATCAATATCATCCTGTCCTCACACAGTAAGGTCTGTGCTCACGGCTAGTCTTTACAAACTTTGAAGTGCAATATTGAGAAATATATGGTCAGGAAGTGCAAATTTAATGGGAAATGAGCAAGGAAGTGAATAATTATCACAAAAGTTTGGATTGTTGCTATTTCCTGGGTAAAAAGGGTGCATTTATTTACTGTGAATGCTATGAAAAACTGTCACAAATTGACTGAGTGAGACCAAGAGAGAGAGATGTTTTCCGATGGTTCTAGCAGAAGTATAAAATCAAGATGTTTTGAATAGTTTCTTCTGAAGGCTTCAGAAAGAATTGGTTTCCCTTTTTCCAGCTTCTAGAAGCTTTCTATATTCCTTGACTCGTGGCAAGTCATTCCAATCTTGGATTCCATCATGACATCTTTTTCTGACTCCGATTTCTTCTGAGCCCTATTCATAAGGACTTTTGTGGTTACGTGAATAACCTGGGTTATTCACCATACTCTCACTATCACGAGGTCCTTGTCTCAATTATGTCTGTAAAAGTCTTTTCTGCTGTTTAAGGCAACATATTCACAAATTCTGGGACTAGGATGTGAATGTCTTTGAGTTGTTATAACTCTGTCCATCACTGAAGAGGATGCCATCTGGGAGGGTCACCTAAAATGATGGAAGAGCTTTTAAAACAACATTCAGTTTATTAAATGGCATGAGGGGTGACATATATATTTTAAACTGTACATACATGTTTTGCATAATTTTCTTATATGTCATATGTTTTACAAAAGTTGGAAGTACGTATTAGATATGTGGACCAGGTTGATCCTGTGTCCAGTTACCAAATTTAATATGTGAGAATACTTCAACCTCAAGTCTACAGCAGAGAGAAGGAGAATGCAGAGGTCGGTCCTTCCTTCCTTCTTTTCCTTCCTTCCTTCCTTCCTTCCTTCCTTCCTTCCTTCCTTCCTTCCTTCCTTCCTTCCTTCCTTCCTTCCTCTTTCTTTCTTTTGGCCTTTCTTTTTGAAGTCATCAGAAGAGAGATTTATTTATTTGTTTCTCCATCATTTTGTAGTGGTGCATTATAGTCGTATATAATAGTGTGGTTCTGTTTTAGTTAGTGTGACTGAAAACCTGAAAAACACAATTTTAGAGGAGGAAAAGGTTTTTTTGTGTGTGTGTGGGGGGGCTTATAGCTTCAGAGGTCTCAGTGCACAGAAGGCAGGCTCTATTCTATTCCTCGGGGCTCAAGGTAAAGGTAGAACATCATGACAGAAGAGTGTGGCAGAGGGAAGGAGCTTATGTGATGTTCAGGGAGCAGAGAAAGATTCCACTTGTCAGATGCAGCACATACACCCTAATGACCCACCTCCTCCAGCCACAGCTTACCTGCCTTCAATTTCTGCTCAGTGAATCTTATCAGGGGGATTAATTCATGATTTATTTAAGGCTCATAACCCAATCATTTCTCCTCTAAACTTTCCTGCATTGTCTCATACATGAGATTTTGGGGGACACCTCATATCTAACCCATAACAAGTTCTCTCTGACACAGCTGCCTGATTTCTTTTTAGTTACCGTCTAATTTCTTTTAGACTTAAGATTGTGGGTGAGGATCAAAATCTGCCATTTTCGGATGAAGTGGATAACTAGCATTAACAACTCTTTTCCATGGTCATTTGAAATATGTTATCAAAATGGTAATTTGGATTTGATTTAATTTTGTCTTAGAGGAGATGTTTTGGGGATTCACCTTAAGAAGTCAATGCCCCAGATCATTCCATATTCTCTTCCTTTCCTGTATGCTCCCAGACTTTGATAGACATTATACAAAGAGCCCAGTGTGTGGGGATAATAAATATTCCCTTATAGGGTCTGTGACTAATTTCTCACACCATGTGAGATAAGAGAACTATTTTGGCCAATTTCTTGAAATTTTCACGTAACAATTTTTCTTTTCTTTCATCCGAGCTAATCACTGTCCCAAAGGTACTGGGAAACACTCAGGCTTAAAGAATTTAGAAATTGTGGATGGGACAGTGGTAAAAATATAATCAGTAAAATTTTAAAAAACTAGCATCAGAATATACTTTGTAAATAGGCGTTTGTAGATTCTGCAGAATCACCCCCAGATAATTTCCCTTCACAAGTAAATCTACAAAGTAAGATATAGGGCACATTGCATTTGTGAGATTTCTCTGGAAATTAAGCTAGAAATTGTGTGATCTCAAAGTGACATTTTCTTGTAGTATTTGTCAGGGTTTTTTTTTTCTTTTTTTGCTTTGGTTGGTTGTTGGGGAAAACTACACAATATTGAGCAAATTTATAAAGAATAAAATGCTTTCAGCTATTTTTAAAATAATCAACATTTTAAAATTTCCAAACAAGATGGGAGATTATTGTTTCTACCAGTTACAAATTAGAGCGTAGCCAGCTGGGAAACATTTATTGTTAAAATCCCATGCTTGATAAGCTTTTTTTGGAGCTATAAAATGAACCTGTTTCTTAGTTAGTGATTGAAACCATCCGAGGGCGTGAGGTCTTCGTGTAGACTTTGGAGGAACTTTTTTCACTGAAAGGAGTGACAGCTAAGGGAAGACACTGTCAGAGCATCAGAGCCACACGGTATCTAAAAATTCATGGTATTTTAATCTTCAGAGTGTGAACAAGAAAAAATAAGCTTCAACCGAGTTGGGTTGACTTCATTTGGGTGTCAGAGGGAAACAGGAATCAAGAAGGATGGGCTCAACCTGATCCTATTACTTGCATTTAGGCCATTTTACACTGGTCCCGGGAAACCTGAATCTGGAGGCATCCGCCCTGTTGGAGAACCCCAAGAGCTGGCTTTTGCTTTCCATTCTAGTTCTGTGTGCTCTAGTTCTGATGCTCTGTTTCGGGCTGAGACCCAACATTTTTATTTTGGGCACCTGTCATTCTCGACGGGGCCTGCACCAGCTGTCCCTGTATGTGAAGGGTGCTCTGCCATCTTACACCTCCAAGTCCACCCAAGCTCAATCGTGTCCACAGGACCAGAGACATTCCCTCACTGTAGCCCAAACCCTGGTCTCAAGTCTCCATCTCCTGTCCTAGGAATGGAAACTTGGCAAGTACAATTTATATCTTTCTTTGCCTTAGCAAAAACCTTGCCCCCCAGACACCGTGGTAAGGGTCTCCTCTCTGGTCAAGGTAAAGCAGTGGTACATTCCACAAAGGTTCAATCTTGTTGTTATCATTGTTTTTTTATTGTTTTGTGTTGTTATTTTTTTTGTTTTGGGTTCTAAATGGCATTGAATATGGGTTCAAGTTGGACTAAAATGAAGTCTGCCCGTTCTTTGTTACATTATATTTAACCTGGGGTTCAACAGGCTTGGGAGGGGCCACAAGGAATGCAGCCAGCTGTCTGTGGACTGAGAACTCTGAAACTGTGAGCCCCCAATAAATGTTTCCTCCTCTGTTCCTACCAGGTCTTTTGGCAGCAGGAGTGAAAAAATGTTGACTAAAACATCAAGTACACAAAATCACCCATGAAATATTCACCCCCCACCACACGTATCCGTGGCCTCCAGGCTCAAACAGGAAGCTGGCACGTTTAAGATATGACTTGATCCATATTCTTAAAAACTGTGAAATATAAATAAAACTCATTTAAACCTAGCCCCTGTGCAGAACCTGAAAGTCCATGTTTTAGGCAAATGACAACCTCATAAAAGCGAATAAAGTCAAAATTGTGAAATACTTAAAACTGAATCATTAAGTCACTACATATTAAAACCAGTGGCATGAAATTCAAAGGATAATCATGGTGGAGACAGTATGGTTCTTCCACTTCTTAGAAATCACCCCAAACAAGGATAAGACAGAACGAAATGAATCCAGACCCCTCCTCAAGGAAACATCTTTGTTTTTATTTTTTTCTCTTTTTAAATTCTCTGTTCCTTTCAGTTACACATGACAGTAGAATGTATTTTGACAAATCATACATACGTGAAGTCTAACATCCCATTCTTGTGGTTGTACATGATGTGAAGTCATTTGGGGGGTATATGCCGAAGGTCAAATGGTGGTTCCATTCTAAGTTTTTTGAGGAATCACCATACTGCTTTCCAGAGTGATTGCCCCAATTTCAGTCCCACCAGCAACATGTGAGTGTACATTTCCCCTCACATGTTATACAAGACTTATTATTACTTGTATTCTTGATAATTGCCATTCTGACTGGAGTGAGATGAAATCTCAATGTAGTTTTGATTTGCATTTCTCTAATTGCTAGTGACGTTGGACATTTTTTCATATGTTTGTTGACCAATCATATTTCTTCTTCTGTGAAGTATCTGTTCAGTTCCTTTGCCCATTTATTTATTGGGTTATTAGTTTCTGTTTGTTTGTTTCGTTGTTGTTGTTTTTCTTTTTGGAGTTAAGTGTTTTCAGTTCTTTATGTATCCTGGAGATTAATTCTCTGAGGGGCAGGTGGCAAAGATTTTCTCCCATTCTGTAGGCTCTGTGGGTTTAGGGGACTTAGCTTATTTCACTTAGCATGATAGTCTCCAGTTCCATCCATTTACAAACATTTGACTATTTCCTTTGCTGTAAAGAAGCTTTTTAGTTGAATACCATGCCATTTATTAGTTCTTTGTTTTACTTCTTGCACCTTGGGGGTCTTGTTGAGGAATTTGATTCCCAAGCCAACATATTGGAGATTTGGACCTACTTTTTTCTTCTAGTAGGCATAAGGCCTCTGGTCTAATGCCTAAGTCCTTGATTCACTGAGTTTTGTGCAGGGTGAGAGACAGGGTTCAATTTCATTTTGTTACATATGAATAAGGAAACATCTTTGTAACCTCAAGCCATGATGAATTCTCAAGAGCTGCCAAGTGCAGGGGTGGTTTAGAGGGGACAAGAAACCCTTAGAAAGATCAGCTGCACTTCCCTGATCACTATCAAGCTAGCCAGACATGGCTTTCCAAAGGGGGGGGGGCATCTTGCTGGGGAAAAACCACGATACGTTGTTTGGAATAATTAAAACCAGATAATTGTATTGGTGATGAGAACTTCTCAGATGCTATTTGAAAAGACAAAATAAAAAGGGAAATTATGACAATAGGGAAAGGTGCAGATACTAGTGCATATTTTCAGAAGTCTTGGTTCATGGACAGGATAGGAGAAACAGAATAAACTCAGAGCAGATTTGATTTTTTTCTATGTTTATTTCTCTCTCTCTCTCTCTCTCTCTCTCTCACACACACACACACACACACACACACACACACACACACACCCTAACCCTAACACACACAGAAACACTGGGAGAGTGAGTCAGAGAAAGATGTAAAGAATTTAGATGAACCTTGACAAATCATCAAAATGTCAGTTTTGGGAATTGAGGACAGATCCATGAACACTGAGAAACTTTTATAGCAGAACATGCCTATCAAATTAGTGTACCAATGAGTGAGGAGGAGGCATTAAGTGATAGTTACTAGGACAATTTGCATATTAAAAAACAAGCAAGTCAGACAGCTCAATTGGAAATGGGCAAAATATTAAAATAAGCACAAAAATAAAAATAGAAACCAATTAAAATTATCAAAATTTACCTGAACAAGGAAACGGTTCTAGAACTGAACAGCATTATTAACCATGACGGCCATTTCCCACCCCACCACATGGTGCAGGCTGCATTAATAGAGGGAAGGAAGTGATGTTTAGAAACAATCAGATTGGGTGCAGTTGGCATTTGCCATCTATGGCCATGTTTGGCAGCTTTTAGCCTCAAATTGGCTGGAGGTTGCCTGCTGAGTGGCTGAATCTCAGTTGCTTCTCACTAGGATATATCCTTAGGATAGCTTGTGATTTGTTGCATATCTAGCTAGGGTGCAGTTCGCTTCACGGATGTCGGGAAGTCAATATTCATCATCCACATGGAAAGACAGATTTAGGCCAAACTTCCCAATTTAGCAGAAGTAATTCCACAAAATAAGAAAACCGAGTGGCCAACAACCATGTGAGAAAATGCAAGATTGCGAAAAACATATTACTTCACATTTACTAGATTAGAAAAAAAAAAAAAAATATATATATATATATATATATATAGAGAGAGAGAGAGAGAGAGAGAGAGAGAGAAAGGCCTGATAGCATTTATTTCAGGAGACACGGTGGGAAAACCATGACATGCCCACAGCTTTGTGAGAGGCAATCATGCATTCTGTCTCCTTAATGTCCCTTGGGTTAAGTTGTCCCAAGATTTGCCAAGGAATCACCTTCCAAGATTCTCACTCGTCTCCCAGATGATGTCTGCATCTTAAAGTCTATCTCCCAGATGATGTCTGCATCTTAAAGTCTATCTCCCAGATGATGTCTGCATCTTAGAGTCTATCTGCTTGGGCTGGGGTTGTGGCTCGGTGGTAAAGCACTTGCCTAGCAGGTGCAGGGCACTGGGTTTGATCCTCAGCATCATATAAAAAATAAATAAATAAGATAAAGGCATTGTGTTCAACTACAGCTAAAAAAAAAAAAATTCCATCTGCAACTTACATGCAATTTAGTTCCCCCCTCCAGCCAGGCAGGGCATCAGGATGACTCATAAATTAGGATAGAACTGGGTAATTTGCAGAAGGATACAGGTTTTCTTGTATTCTTCTCTCGCATGGACTGATTTTATGGAACTCTGTTTGGTCTGAAGCATGTACCCAGAGATGGGTTTTTATACACAATGCACAGACCACCTCGGTAGCAAACATACTCTGGCTGGAGACAAGAACAGCTGTGCAGAGTGCCACCTTCCCTGCGGGAAGAAGGCAGTCAGCAGGAGTCCCCCAAATCCTGTGTGCACAGAGGGCTCGGTTGGTGTGACTCTTAACTTCTATTTCTTAACTGACCCTTGGAAAGATTTTATTTTTTTCCACATGGAAATCAAAATGGGCGGGATTGGTTTTGTTTTATTTTAACTAGTTTTCCTTCATATGTGAGATTTCTGGCAGAGAGCCTGAGAAGTCTGGGGTAATGAAATGCATGTAGTGTGGAGAAGGGAAATAAAAATTTCTTCTTTTTACATTTTTTTCCATGCCTGTAAACCCTCCATTTCACCTGGCAGAAAAGTTGTTCGTGACCGAAGGCTCACAGGCAAAGCAGGTTTGGACCCAGAGGAAATAAAGAGAGCTCTTGTCTTTCCTATCATGCAGAGTGATTTCATTTGCAGCAACCCCTTGACTGAGAGGAGGAAGGTTTTGTCCCCAACTGCTTTCCCCAAGGTGGCCTGTCCCAGGTGGTGCATTTATGATTCACAGCATAAATCCCAGAGAGCCCAGCACCTCCATGGCCTTCCTCCTCTGTAGACTCTGGCTCTTGCATTAGTTTTTTTTTTTGTTTGTTTTTTTTTTAATCTGTGAATCCTTGCCAGAGAAACAATTACAGCCTCTGGCTTCCTGTCTGTTTGCCCCTTGTCCTGGTGGACGACAGTCCTGGGTGCAACGTGACCTGATGATATCAGGATGTATTTATAGGCTGGCAGTTAATGCGGCACCAAGGAGTGATGGGGTGAAGGAAACGGGGTGCAGGTTTCCTGCCTTAGTCACTCTCCCCAGGCTCGAGACGGAGGAACACAGGTGTGTCTGAGCTCCTCGGGGGTTGATTATCTCATGACAACCACATCCTCTCTAGGTTCTTTGCTGCTCTGTTTTCCCAGGTTCAGATACAAAGAGGTGATTTAGATGATTGGATTGACTGACAAAAAACGGCCCTCTCGTCTGCACCATGACATGCTAAAGGACAATATCCACTTACTACAGGTTCAACTGCCAACAGGCCCCGTGTGGTGCAGGTGAACTGCTGCCAGGAGGGAAGAGCCTCTGCCGTGGTAGTTTGTGTTGACATGTCCAGAGCCCCGTTCACGGGCAGATCAAAACCTAGGAGCCTTCTGTGCTCTTAGAAGAGAGATAAAGGGTGCAGAGAAATCTGCAATCGGTTGCCAGTGCTTGACGTGGATTGGGGCAGTTCCGCTGCTGTGTCCAGATCACCCCCACCCCCCCCACCCCCCCCCACCCCCCCCCCACCCCCCCACCCCCCCCCCCCCGATCAAATGCAGCAGCAGCAGTTTCTCTCTTCAGGCTGAGACAGGAAAAGCCTAAGGCCAGAGGTTGTAAGCGGTAGACGGGTTACTTGTGGGATAATTTCCTCTCTGACATTCAGATAATGCGCTTGTCAATATCTCCGTCTAGTTCCATTTAAAGCGAGAGCTAGGCTAATATTTATCTCCCCGTTTTGAGACTGAACACTTTTAAAAGTCTGCTTATCCGTACAGAGAAAATAAAATGGAGGACTATTGGAAAAGCAAATACTGATTTAACTAAAGACTGTCTTCCATCTGAAGCATTGGAGACCATGTGAGTGAACTTCTAGAGTCCCCCGTAAATGCAAAAGGGTAAGCTGTACAATGCTTCCAGATTTCCTTGCATCGGTGTAAGATATCTTAAACTTGAAATAACCTGCTTTTCTTGCAAGTAAATGACCTGGCTTTTTCTTCTAGCGTAGTGACCTCTAGTCATTAGGAGTTTTTGTTTTAACCTTTAAAGCCTTTTAAAAAAGCAGAGCCTGGGACTGTTTTGAGGATGCACCCCCATCCACACTAAGCTCTAGTCTGGGAGCTGAGGCTGCATTGGCGAAACCAAGTCTCTCCTCACTCCTACGTACATCCCAGTCCAGTGAGTGTTGTGTTGGGGTTAGGAGCCACGGTGGGCACCAGGCCTCTTAGGATGGCAATTCTGTGCCTCAGCAAAAGGTCCTGCTGCAAACTCATTTCCTGTTCACCTTCTCAAACATAGGATGACACAGTCCATTGGTACCCTGAAGCAAAGCTTTGCCAAAGCTCAATCTAATACTGAAGAAGTCAAATAAATGATAGCAATTGGAACAACGTGACAAGAGGCGATGACGACTGAGCAGATTTGTGCTGAGGAAGCCTTCCCACTGACTCAGATGTCCTCAGATTTTCTAGGGTTTCATGCTCACACGTTCCTTTCTCTAAGGGGATCATGCCTTTTCTGCCTTCTATGCCTAGGGAGGGCTCCATGTGAACACTCTAGGGAACAAGGACATCCTGCATTCCCTCAAAACTGAGAATTTTGCTTTTTCATGGAAAAATAATGATCCCAATAAATAGCACAAATCTTTAAAGGATTTATTTCTTTGGGCAACAAGAGTTTTCAGGTGGATTATCACATTGAGAATGAATCCTCTCTCCTTGTCCCCAGAAACTTCAGCCAGAAAACACACATAACAAGAAGGTGACTTGACTTGGAAACCGGGTGACGGAACCCAAGACGAAACAGGTCCTCACAGGTGGCATGAACTTGGAACAAATTTCTCTTTGTACTCACAGGTCAAAAGATACAACTGGAACAGGGGTGATATTTAAGTTAAACTCACTGTTGTGTATGTAAACTTGATGTGTAGGATTCAGGACTGTTTATGGTAGAAGAAACAGAAAGGTATACATTCTTTTTAGTGCATGAACAGGGCGACTAAATATGGAGAACATATTTTTGTAATGAATATAAACAATTTTACAGTTTATCTTTCTAATTTTCCAGTAAGCCCAGGTTATTGATGGTAAAATGACTCGATGCAAATACATATTAAGTTTTCATTTATTTTTCCTGCAATATTCCTGAACACCTGAATGAAACATTTCATGAATGGAAAGTTAATCTACCCAGACCCTGGATGCCTAAAGCATTATAAGAAATTGGACCCTTTTTTTTTTTTAATTTGGTAGACCACATAGGAGCATTGTGCAAAAATTTAGGATAGAGACTTAATCTCGAAGCCTGCAGCTTGATCCAGAATTGAAACAATCTGAGACACTTTGCTTTTTTATTTTTATTTTTTCATTTGAATGGATTCAAATCATCAGCATATTCAGTTTTTACCCTGGGCTTATTGCACTGGGGAACCCCCAGGGCATAAATCTTTGAAAATGAAATGAGTATTCCAACTGACAGATTTCTTAAGGACATCTGAAATACGGCATCCTTTATATTCTTGGCTCCAGAAATGCATTTGGGTGTGAGTTGGCTTGTACACAACATAACTGTCTGTGTAGCTTCTCTGTCATATTTCTCTGTGTATGTTGTCTGAGTATACAAACAGCAGATGAAGCTTAAGAAACAGATTTTAGGCTGTTTCATGAACAACTTCATTAAAGAATCATTTCTGGTTTGAAGACATGATAGACAAGTTTCTAGATGTTCATCAAAGGTAAGATAAACTGGCAAACATCAATGTTTATAGCAGCTCAACTCACAGTAGCTAAACTACAAAACTAACCCAGGTGCCCTTCAACTGATGAAAGGATAAAGAAAATGTGGTATATATACACATTGGAATATTACTCAGCCATAAAGAATAATGAAATTATGGCATTTGCAGGGTAACTGAATGGAATTAGAGACTACCATGCTAAGTGAAATAAGCCAATCCCCAAAAAGCAAAGGCTGAATGTTCTTTCTGATATGTGGTTACTAACACACAGTGTAAGGCAGGGATAAAATTTCATTGGATTAGAAAAAGTGGAATGAAGGGAAGGGGCGAGGGATGAGAATAGGAAAGACAGTAGAATGAATTGGACATAACTTTTCCCAGGTTCATATATGAACATAAGACCAGTGTAACTCCATCTCAGATACAACTACAAGAATAGGAAGTTATACTCCATGTATATATGATATGTCAAAATACATTCTACTGTCATGAATTACTAAAAAGATCAAAGAAAAATTTTTTTAAAAGGCTAAACAGGTGAGTTTAAGACCCACCTATTGGTCCTACCCAAATGCTGGTTCGTACCACGATATGCAATTTAAGGAGACATTTAACTAAATGGCCTAATTCTTCCCTCTGAAAAAAAGTTGTAGAATATGAGTTAATGGGAGGAGAATGAAGAAAAATCAAAGCAACTATAATATGAGAACTACAGTTGCATACGTTGACATTATTCTCTTGGTTTATTTTATGTTTTATATTGAACAGTAGAATGGATACCAAATAATACTTACAAAATATAGAGAATACAAAAATCAATACCACAATGACCTGTCCTCTTTACACATCACCTAAGACATAGTACTTCCTAGTTATTCCTAGCAATGTATTTTCTGCTTGTAAAAACTTAAAAGCAAATATAAATTGTATTTGACTTAGAAATGTATCCAATGAAGGAAGAATTACCCTCCTACTAACACTCTTACCTATGAGACTCTTTAAGGAAGACAATGATGACAAATTTGGCTTAGCAAAGCCGCATGACCCTATCACTATGTGTTTCCTCAAGTGTAGAACACCCAAGAATCAAGTTCGGTAAAGATGTCCCTACACTACGGCCCACAATCAAGTCAGAAATCCCTTCATTTTTTTCATACATGCACAAACGAATCTATCTTTTGATTGTGCTAAGCGTTTCTTGTGAACACTGACCACCAGCACTCAAAGGGCACTCAGTCCTCATCTGAGCTTTTCCTCGTTTTTATCGTCACGTTGGACGTTTTCTGTAGCTGCTGTTCTCTGCTTAAGCCAGTTCCTGAGATGGGGTCTCCATGTCTCCTCTATATGGTGGCTGGGTAAAGGCCCAGCACACTAGAGCAGTTTTCTTCATGTCTTTCCCTTTCTGGATTCTGTGCCCCACTCAGGAAGGAGAAATCGTTTTTCCTGGTGTGACCGCGTAGATGGGGCTCCATCTGAACTTGCCTTGGGCCATGAGCAGGCAGACAGTGTGGCATGACTGTAAATGAAGGAAAATAGAGAAAATGAAGCAGAGCATCCTGTTTACTTTCAGTTGGAAAGCTGAGCAGAACAACCTGCTAAACCACAGCCTTGTTTTTGGACAGATTATGCATTTCGTTAGCAAAAAAGGTGGTTTTTTAAAAGCACCTTTTTGAAAAAATAATCACTGGACGCGAAGAAAAAAAATTGTCATTTTAGGGAGCATTCCTGGAATAGGCAGTCCTCTTAATTTATTTGAACTTCATGAGCAGGGATATTTCAAAGGCACAGTCTCTGGGTACCTTGGCACCAAGATTAAACTGGGCAAACCTTGTATCTTGAGTTCTTTCCTTGGGGAACAAGAGCCATGGGCAGTTTCTACAGCCATTCTTTCAATAGTTCCTAATATGAGTAACTCTGAAGATTATTGTGCCTCTATAAACAGCTTGGGGTTATTACCAATGGGAACAAAATAGTTAGTGGGTTTACATGGAAATTTACAATGGAAATCTTGTTGGAAAATATGCAATCTCTACATGGAGTGGGGAGTCTCAGCTTGAAAAGCTAAACCGGATATTTGCATGGCAACTTTGGTCACTTTCACAGGTTAGTGGCAACCGGTTCATCCTAAGGGATTCTAAAGAACCTCATGAACAGACAACCCAGGAAGAGAGAGTTGAAGACTCTTTAAGTTTGGTTCAAGGTCAGTTTTAGAAGTCAAAGAGAAGGGGCAATTTTACAAAGGATCTCGACTTCCTGGACTCATGTTTGGCAAGGAAAGTTTTCAATAAAAGTGCTAAGTAAAATAAAATTAAAATGCTCGTTAACAAAATACCTAAGACATTGAGGAGACCAAAGCAGTGGGTGTTGTGGCTTTAACACAGAATGGGTCTCCTGCAAAGGTTCATCCTCTGTGTCTTGTTCTTGAGTCTGAAATATACATGGACGTTAGAGCAGAAATTTATACCAACAACACAAATGTTGTTTTGGGTACTTCTGGGAGCAGCACTACTGGATCTTAGAGTAGACAGTGAGAAGGCCCAGTATTGAAGGTACCAGAGACAGAAATAGGTACAACAGAAGAAAGATCTGGGTAAGATACGAGAAGCACTTAGACCAGCACACCTGAGAGGTTCCCGGGGGATCCAAAGGAATAGTTAGCAGCAGAGGTGGTAAGTACTTCTTTGGTCAAACCGACCTTGATTTTCCACCCCAGTCCATGATTGTGGTCTTTGGAAACAGATGAAATATGTGACTATAAGAGCATTTTTCCTTGCCTGTCCATGAGACACCTGTTGGAAATTGAACAGCTTCACTAATGAGCTAACTACAAATATGTCAAGTATTTTAACTTCAGTGATAAATCCTTTCGAGAATTTATTAAGTAGAGTTGTTATTTGGGTCCCATGTGATGAGGTTTTATTGAATTTTCATCTTTCTACATCAAACTTTGATAAGTAAGACCTTATCTTGGATCTGTTTGCTATTCTTTTGTCATTAAGCCAGAGAGCTTTATGACTGGCCCTGGAGTGGGGTGGCATGCTTGGGAAGGAGCTGTCATTAATAAACAGGGGATTATTTCATGGACTGGAGAACTAAACTAGATGCCCTGTAACAACTTTTCCCAGCTCCAAATTCTCCAAATGGAAAAATTCTTTAACCTTTAACAAGCAACGTGCCTTGGACCCCTGCTTGTTCTTCAACCTTCAGGTAAGATAATGGAAACAATACTCGACCAGAAAATTTGGATCCTAATGCTTCCAATATGTAACTCACTATGTGATCTCCGGCAACCAAAATGTATTTCTTTTATTTTGTCTGCTTAACTACAAAGTAGAAATGGCAAAAGTTAAAATGAAGAAATGAGCAAAAGTTCTCTTTGAAAAAACTGAATATTATCATAGCAGCATCGTATATGCCTGACATCACATATTTAACTGTGAGCACTTAGACGGGTATTGGTCATTAACTTCAACTACCTGCATAATAAACAAAATTATAAAATCTTGGGACTGGGAGAAACCCTAAAATTTACAGAAAGCAGTGATGTCCTAATTCTTTATTTTGTCAGCCAAATCCATAGTCAAAGAAAATTGTATGTAGCAATACAATGTTTACACGTGAGTCAGCACAGTATCTTCTCCATGAATTTACCAAAAATCTACTGGTCCCCAGCCTATAGACCTCCCTGAAATCTCTATCCTCGGTGTACAATGGACAGTCCTCACTTATATATTATTTTATTGATTTAAAAAAGTTGGAATCCAGAGAAATAGTTATTCATTCAAAAATACAGGCTGAGGGTCAAGTTGCTCAGAAAATTACCCAGTTAACAGATAACAGTGTGCATGCTGGAGTCTGAGCATGCCGACACGCTAAGAGTTCTGTGTTCCTCTCTGCTTCTCTACTGTTTTGTTTTACAGCTCTGGAAAGATATGCACTTAGGAGAAAAGTATATTCTTCCATAGTTGGAAGGAATGGAAAGGAAGAGGTGGAATGGAAAGTCACTGGGCATTTTTCAATCATAGAAGCTACATTCTTTGGCCTTCAAAGAAGTTCCTATATCTTTGATAAAAAAAAAAGAAAGAAAGAAAGAAAGAAAGAAAGAAAGAAAGAAAGAAAGAAAGAAAGAAAGAAAGAAAGAAGGAAGAAAGAAAGAAAGAAGAAAAAGATTAAGATCTGTAATTTTTTGACAAAAACTGGTTGTCTAAGCTGACTAGGAAAGGACTCAACTCTTCTGACACATCCTGACTCACTGAAGGAATCCTAGCTCTCTTTGAAAGCCTTTTCTGCTATGTTCAAGACATTATTAAAATTGGAAAAAAAAGAAAGAATAAATAAAGATGCTTTCCAAAAATACAAATATGCTATTTGTGTCTTCTAAAATTTTTACTCCAAAATAAGATATGCTGAAAATAATTGTCATATCTGTCTTCTGTGTATGATGTCATAAAAATGGACACATCTGAGGAGGAGATCAGTGGCCGGACTCTCTCTGATTGAGAGCATGCTATGTAAAGAGGGAGATCACAGCCTTTTTAATGCCTGCCATATGTCCAGTGGAAAGCCAACTAGAAATGAGCTGGACCAAATCAACGGTGGGACAAAAACTTGTCTTCATCTCTTATTTCTTCCTGGGATCATTACCCAGTAGAATGTGTGATTCTGTTTACAAATATCAAGAGATAACCGAGTGACAGAATGCACCGAGAGGGACAGCAACCAACAACAGCAAAGCAAAACCAAACAACCTTGGGTCTCCTCTGCTGAGGGACACAGAACAACCGTACTTTTACATTTTGTTTCTTAACTTGTGTTTTCTGTTTTCAAGAAATTTCCAGACAGGATGATGTAATACCAGTGTTTTAAGAGGCATTTTTACAAGTGCTTATAAAATAATTATTGCTTATTGTAAGAAAGCTAATAACATGGAATTTTAAAGAAGAAAACAAGATTACTGAGAGACCGAGCAGAGTTGTCTAAATCTTTTGGTAGAAATAATATATAGTTTTCGAAAACTGAAATTAGAGTATTTCTAATGAGTACGGAAAGGTAATATAACAGAGGAGAAGAAAC
Source organism: Spermophilus citellus (assembly GCF_964194105.1). NCBI lineage: Eukaryota > Metazoa > Chordata > Mammalia > Rodentia > Sciuridae > Spermophilus > Spermophilus citellus. The sequence goes on from NC_138199.1 coordinate 69,485,941, forward strand.
TCTAGACTGAGAACCAGGAATCTGTGACCCAGATGCCACACCCTGTCAATCAACTAGGTGATGACCTAGGTCAGTCCCACTATCTCTTAAATGGCAATTGCCCTTCTTTGAAAAAAAATAACTTTGAGAGGCTGGGGTTGTGGCTCAATGGTAGAACGTTTGCCTAGTTCTTGTAAGGCACTGGGTTTGATCCTTAGCAACACATAAAAATAAATAAAATAGAAGTATTGTGTCCATCTGGACTAAATATACTAAAGATCTTTCCAGGTTGAGAATCATTTGAGGGTGATTATTTTTATTATTATTGTATGGTTACTAAAATAGAATATTGTATTGTACTGTATTATTTCTAGAATAATTAATATCATATAGCTTAATATATATATTATTCATGAATAAAATAACTAGGCATAAATTACTTTCTTGAGCACAGTGACATCACGGGACCTCTAACATCTAGAACCTGGGACTTAGGTAAGAAAGTAATTTAGAACGGAGGACACTGAACCTTGGATAGTCCTATTTTTCAGACACCAGTAAGGACAAATAATTGCTTTACATTTTTGTCTGAGAGAAGCTATGCAAAATCATGTCTTTTTCCCGAATGGATTGAAATCTAGTCACAGGCCAAGTTGACAGTGACACACATTTATCTATCACTCTGCCTATAGATTCAAACTATTGCTCTAGTAACCTAGAAAAACAGTTGCCAAGTTAAGCTCCAGGGACAATGAGGGGCAATTGCCATTATAGTGGTGTGACACCAGTCTGGTTTCAGAAATGACATATATGGATGCTTGCATTTTTGCAACTGTTTTTTTTTTTTCTGTGTGTTTGCCTAATTTTATACCAATGAATCATCCCCTTAGGAATGAAATGACTAAAAATTCCATGAAGGGTTGGGTATCTTTTATTTTGGGAAAAGAATCCAAACCCTGCAGCAAGAAAGCCATACATACTCATTGGAGCTGCAGGTGGTATTTTGGGAAAATGAGTGTAGGTGGGAGCCTTAGGATACCTACCCTCCCCTTCTGCAAGCTCCAGCATGGTACTGTGCATGAAGGTCCAGTGGGTAATTGGAAATCCCCATATGCCTAACACTTAGAAATATTATTTTGGCATGCTAGGTTAAGAGTGAAGTCATATTTAAGAAATATCTGACTGTGAGAGTCTGTCCTATCTCTCTTGCATCAAAACACCATGAAAGAATAGCTCTGAGTCCATGGATTAGCCAACTTTCTATAGTACCATTGCATTGCACCTGTACACACATACACCATTCCCCATCTACTGTGTCTCAAACAGACAGGAACTCATGAAAGAAGATCTGGGTGTGCCCTCCCAGGTGTTCTGGCTGAGTGTCACAGTTAGTAACTATTACCTGCCCACCTCTAGGGTTTCCCCTGAATTTTGAGTTTCACGTGGATTTATCCTGTTCTACACTTGTGTCAGTGAGATGCTGTCTTCAGTCTGAGGTTTTTATGTCCTGCATCAGGTCTATTGGGCTTGTGATGAATGGCTGTCAGGCAAGGGGTTATACTAGAGTACACTCTGGATGTCCAGTCATTCTCTGAAATTAGAAAACACGTAGTTTTCAAACAAGACAGCAGACTGTCATATCTCCAACTTGCACTTGTTCTCCTAAACATTTGGGTTTATTTTAAAAAGGTTGTTTTATTAGGATCGTTTTATTTTATTTTCTATTTCATTCCCTTGTATGGTTGCATTGTCAAGAAAAATGTTAGATATACAAACTCTCATTCTCTAAAGACTGTAAAACTTAATTAATTTCTAAGAATAACATAAAATGAGAAAATCATTTTGAATATTTTAATTATTTAAAATATTATGTTGTCGGTACATTTAATATGATCTAAAATAGTAAAATAAAGTTATAATATATGCAAAAGTTCTCACTTCCATCCTAATATTCTGTACTCCTCCCTGTTCTCACTGCATAGGTAGCCACAGAGATAGTTTCCTGTGAATCCATAGACTTTCTTTTAGGCAAGTCAAAGCCAATACAAAAGTATGTTTTTTTCTGTCCTCTGTGTATTACACAAATGGTATTGTATTATGTATTCTTAATTGTGCCTTTTAAAAAAATTGACCAGTATATCCTGTATATTTTTCCCAATTGAGGTCATAGAGATTTTCTTTATTTCTTCTCACTACCCATCTTTTTTGGGGGGGAGGGATGCACTGGGAATTGAAATCAGGATCATTCGACCACTGAGCCAGATCCCCAGCCCTATTTTGTATTTGATTTAGAAACAGGGTCTCACTGAGTTGCGTAGACCTTGCTTTTGCTGAGGCTGGCTTTGAACTCATGATCCTCCTGCCTCAGCCTTCCAAGCTGCTGGGATTATAGGGTGCTCCACCATACGCTGTTTTCACTACCCTTCTTACAGCACCAAAAGAGCATATGTCAGGTGTTACATAGTTCATTAAATTAGTTTCCATTCTACATATTCTTTGATGGTTTCTCCTTATTTGTAATTAAAAATATGCATATATTTAGGCAAATATATAGCATAAAATCTCACAAGTGGTTTTTCTGAGTCAGAGAAGCACACAGACTTGTAATTTAGAAGAATAATGCTGATCAATACCTTTTTGGAAAGGGTTTTACAAATAACATCTAAATACAAGGATTTTGACAAAATCCTTAACACAGAGCCTGGCAGAAAATGGGATCTCATCCATATGATGTAGTTCACAGAGATTATTACAAGAATATTTTTCAAAAAATTAAACAAAAAAAAAAAAAGAAAACTTTTGGAGTGATTTAAAAATACAGATATCTGGCTCTCCCCTGTACAATCTGAATCTTTGGGTCTGGAGTGGGGACCAAGAATCTGTGTTTAAAACTCTTCCAGGGGATTTTGATCCTGGTGGGGAATTTTCTTAGGACTTAGGCATTCCAAGTTTGAGATTGATTTCAATGCATCAAACAAACAACAACCACCAACAACAAAATGCTCAATTTTCTTCTATGTTATGATAATTGTATAACTTATGTAATTTGACTTTTGAATTTACTAATAATTTTTATTTGGTAATTCTTATTTTGGGAAACTTTTTTAAAAAATCCCTGCTATTTAAAAGTATAACAAGGGCTTTGAACGTTTGTGGGTCTTAAGTAACCAAACAGTCGAAATTGGTAATAGGAAATCTCTGGCCCAGTCTCGCCCATAGATACAACATGTTTGATGGGTAATGCTTTAAAATTTTGTTGCACTTGTGTCTGTCAAACACCCTATCTAGGATTTCAGATTGATAGTTTCATTCAGTCTAGTTTTGGAGGAGCATGCGAAATGCAGAAAGGTTCAATGATCAGTCACACCTCATTCAACAAGTCCACCTCTCCCACCTGACTTTGCCAACAGGTCTGAAGGTGGGGTTAAAGGGAGTCCGGTTGATCTCAAGGAAGTCGGCTTTTAAAAGAGACCTTGGAAAAAAATAACGTCGGCAAATTTTAGTACCTGCCACTAAAAGTCTGCAGTCTGGCGGCTAGGTATTTTTCATTCAGAAGTAATGTGACTAAAGGGCGACCTGTAACAAATTTTGTCGGGACTTTATTTTCAAGAAAGGTTTATTGTTATGGGTTGGTATCTGGCCTGGTTCATTGGAGAGGAAGTGATTGCTGTGTCTGAATGGACAGAGGCTCCATTTCTACACAGAACAGCTAGGTTTCCCCACCCCTGGACACAGTCTATTACAGCATGGATAGAGGTCATGTTGGACCCAACATTTGTGTCACTAGTCCTGAGTTAGAACAACTGAAATGCATGCCCTCCCATGGTAACTTGGTTTTTCTGTACATGAACACAACTGTCTAAACCTCTTCATGTGACGTTTCATATTTTCTCAAATTCTCATTGAATTTTACAAATATATATATATATATATATACACACACACACACACACACACACACACACACACATACATATTCAAGTAATAGAGACAAAACTAATGCCCTAGCTGTTTTGATTAATTCATTAATTCTAACGACGTGGAATCTAATCACTAAGATACAAAAAAAAAATAGCTGAATATTTTTCTGATTCTCTTTTAGATATTTGTCCTTTTTACTTTCTTCTTCAATGTCAAATCAATTATATAGATCTACTTTTTGGCCCCCTGTGGGTTCTAGCATTCTTTAATAATATATAAATCCAAAAGTCATATGAGAGAAATGTCACCCCTAATAGTCACCAATTATTGGTTTCTTTTTTGAAGGACTCTCACTGTCTATGCAACATTCATGACTTGAATTTACTATGGCAAACTGTAATTTGGGCTTTGGGTTGCTTACATTTTAACCAAGAAAGAAAGTGTTTTCTTTGAGGAATTTGCTACATAGGGAGTGCATTCATTTTCACCGCACGAAAAGCTGGCTCAGAGCTTGCCGTTAAGACACCTGAACATGGGGTTGCTTCGTGGTATGCTGTTTTATAGAATATTTTTGGATAGAAGAGCAGTTTCCCTCTATCCGAAATCCCTACTTCTGGAAAGTTTACAAATGCCTGAGCCACCATAAAATTCTGTACTTTTTCACTGAGAGTCACTCATACTTCAAATATCAACAAATGACAGAAACGATTAGAGAGCCTACTCTGTGCAAGGACACTTGGACACAGAGCTGTGACTTCCAGAAAGTATCAAATCACTGCACTTCCTTCATTCTATGCTCTTTCAACCCAGCTTGGGCTTAGTATAGAAAGCCAGATAAACTCTCCAAACCGGCATATGGGGAGACACCGCATGGAAACTTTAAAAATTCCATACGGTTTGCTCAGGCAGAACCAATGATTTTCAAACGAACAGTGACAGATCAATTTTTAATGGTAACTCTATTATTTTTCTCTATTATGAATACTACTTTTTACCAGACCATGGAAATTATGTTGACATTTGAAAAGCATGTGATTAATTGTAGCAGAACAAACATTCTGAGTGCAGCCTCTGTTCAGCAAGGTGATACCGAGCAGGAGCCCTGCTAATAACACGGCTGGCAACACTGTGGCACTTGGATTTTTTTTTTCTTTTTAATCCACTAAATGTTAAAGATCCTAGGTGTGCCGGTGATGAATTGATATACACTCAGGCAGAAGTGATCACGGAGGTGCTGTTTGGAAAACAGCAGCCCATTCAACTGCAACCCTGAGTGCATTTCAGAAATGAAACCAAGCAGCCAGATAACTCAAGAGTCGAGACACAGGCCAAAATGGCCAAATGATGTTTACAGATTATAATTTTTCAGTATTCTTGCAGCCTTGCTGAAAGATTTGGGCTCCACCATTACAAAGCAGTCACTGTGCACGAAAGGTCACTTGAGAAATTTTAATTTTAATGCAACATAACCATGCCATTTAAAGTGGTTTTTGCTGTTGTTGTTGTTGTTTTAAATAAAGATATAGAACTGTGGTCATACATAATGAAATGATCTTGTGGAGTATTAAACTGACCAGATTAAAGAGTCAAGAGGTATTAATCTCTGCTCCCAGATGGGACTTTGGGAAAACCTAGAGAGGTGAGAGTGGCTGAGATAGTCTTCAAGGTGGAAGGGAAGCCAGACTAACTGGTAGCCGTATGAGGGCGGAGTTTATGGTTATGGAGATGATGCACATGAAGCCCTTTATTCAGTGATTTAGTCTACTAGCTCCAGTGGTACATATGACAACAGGCCATGCATCAAAGAACAAATGTTGTGGTGTAATTTAGGTTGCCCTGGTGTGATAACATCAATGTTTTCTAATGCTAGATAGGTCTTTAAAAAAATATTTCCACTGATGGTTGATGATTTGCATTTACCCTTATGTTCTTCAACCCCTTCATAGATCAGTAAGGGAAAGAAAGGAAGGATAGTTTGAGATAAATTTATTTTCCTGGAAAGTGAATGACTGGGTTAATATGATCCTAAGAATAACAGATTTCCAAGAAAAGAAAATGATGAAAACTTATTTCTATGTGTATGTCTTACTATAAAACCATGCTTCATGACCAGGAACTATTATATTTTTTGGTACCTACTTTGGGTACAAACCATTTCATTTTTATAATAGTGGGGGTTGACGTATCTCTCCTTATCTTTTTTTCAGTGAATGAGATTTCTAATTGTAGAAACTATTGCAGTTCTGTGATTATATACAGAAAGAAAAAATAAATGGCATTTATGAATTAAGCTCTCATGAAGGTTTTACATATAGTATTTACATGTGAGAATTTCTATTTAAAGAGATTAAATGAATCTGCACTTTTCTGCTCTTGTGTTCTGCATTTTCTATTTTTTTTTTAAGTATTAAGGATTAAACCTAAGAGTGTTCTACCTCTGAACTTCATCCCTCACCCTTTTTATTTTAATTTAGAGACAGGGTCTTGCTAAGTTGCCAAGCCTGGTCTTGAACTTGCAACCCTCCTGCCTCAGCTTCCTGAGTCAATGAGATGGCAGGCATGTGCCACCCTGCCCAGCATTGTGAAGCTTCTAATAATTTGTGTGTACACAGTTTTCAATTCTACTGCTTTAAAGACTGAGATAATTTCTCTCTCTCTCTCTCTCTTTTTTTTTTTTTTTTTTGGTTTTGGGTTTGAGATCTCCTGAAATCTGAAAATAGCATAAGTTTCAACTTTGTGTCTGTGAAATTCTTATAATTTTGATGTGTTTTTCTTGTAGGGGATTTTTTTTTCAGTTCCAGAACTTGCAAGAATGGATAAGTGTCTTTGTGTTATTATACCAATTTTTTTTCCCATCTCTTAAATTTCTGAGGTCATTGCTCTTCTTAGGTCCTGGTGTTATGCAGGGACATTAGTTTCAATTTATGGTACTTCACTGTCCCTGAATAAGTATTATAACCCAGGGCCCAGCTTATTTGGTCTGGTCAGCCCCTCTCTGGGTTCTGAAACATAACAGTATTACACTGGTTTTCAAAAGTTTCTGTTCTCATCACTATTATGAAAGTTTTGCCAAAAACAAAAACCTGAAAGCAATTTTGCCCCATTTCCCCACAATTTATGGATTATAGTAGAAAATAGATGATGGTAATTTTTCCTTTTTGCTCATAGGATTGTGATTTTTACAGCTCAATACCCTTGCCTTTAATTCTGGCAATAAAGAAAAAATCTTCCTGGGCCCAAAACTCTGCAAATTCCTCATGCAGTGCAGAGAAATACCTAGTGCTCAGGATCATTTGATAACCTCTCGTGCATCTAGTTGAATGTCAGCAACTGCGAGTGGGTTTTGGTGGTTCTCTGGCCATGCCCAGAGGTCAGGGATCCGACCAAAGTGATGGCCTGTGCTCTCTGCCAAGGTTGAACTTTGAACATATTGTGTTTCTTTCTTCCCATGAGGCCAAGCTACCATGTTCTACCCTCGCCCCTGGTGCCTTGCACCCATCCTCTCCCTGGAGACATGGGAGAGGCGTCTGGAAAATCATCAGTGCTCCTATGTCTGAGCCTGCTTACACAGGATGCCAACAGATGGCAATATTTTATCATTATTACACAGTCCAGAGACCCTTCATCTGTGGCCTCCGGGAACATGAGGAGTCGGCTCTTTGGTGTGACGCATGTCACCGGAGCTTCACCCCCCATTAACTGTGCTGTTGTTTGTGATTGTTAAGCTGCGTGTCTCGCTGTGTGTCACATTCTTGACTTGTACAAGGGTCCATTAGTAAGTAGCATTTGAGTGCCATGAGTCATAGAAGGCACCATGCTTGGAAAAATAAACACTGCACATTCAGTGGAGATTAGAGCCACTGGCGGGTAGCAAGGCGGAATGGAGAAGCTGCCTGTGATCCATCAAGGCCTTCTCTGTATATACCTCACAGTGGTCCAAGCGCCTCCTGTCCACAGACACAAGCTGAGCCTCACATTGTCCACCGGAATGGATCAGCTTGGTCCGTGACTGTGGAAGAAGGGGCGGGGGATGAGGAAATGTCACCCAAGTATTTCAAAACTATCAAGAAACCTTATAAAAAACCACTCAATGGTGTCAAAGAAAAGATGGTTCTACGTTTTCAATATATTTTCCATAGACTCTCCTTCTCTGTCTCCTTATCTTTCTTTCTTCCCCTTTTTGCCATCAATTTCTCTTCTTTTTTCCCTTTATCTTTGAAACAATTGTCTTTTTCTTTCCTTCCTTCCACTTTTCTTCACTACCTTATTTTTTTTCTGTCTTCAGTCTCTCTCTCTCTCTCTCTTTCTCTCTCTCTCTCTCTCTTCCCAACTTGCATCCCCAGAACCCGATACCTAGGACCTTAGGCCAGGAATGGCATTCCAAGTCTCTGAATTTGGCACTGAAGGTGGACCACAATCGTGCCAATAGCATCTACCCAAGAAACTGCATTTACAAAGAGAATTCCCTCCAGCCACCGTCGAACGTGGCTGTTGCCAACTTTGTAATTGCAAGTCATCTAATGGTTAAAACTGGCCTGAGACTAAAGAAATCCAGGCAGATAAATGTTCCAGGTTGGGTTTAGGGGACATTCTGGGGTTTCTCTGTGTACATGCAACTTTTGAGGCTCTATTTCAATTCTAGGGCCCTCGGAGCAATTTGGCTCATTCTCTGTTTGTGTTTCTCTTTTGTAACTTTTTTTTTTTTTTTTTTTTTTTTTTTTTTTTTTTTAAGGAGGGAAATCTGGCTTTTCTTCCAGGAAGAAAGGATCAGGAGGGCTTCAGGCACTGCTGAGAATCATGAAGGCCAAGCAGCAAGAGCATCTCCACAGACCATCTCCCCCACTCAATACAGGGTCACGACCATGTGGTCAAACAACCAAGGGTCAGAGGGGAGGGAACAGATGGGGACCATCGCTTGCAGATTCCACTCCTGCTTTCAAAAACCTGTCCCAGAAAACAGTTTTCTGTGAGTGTAGACTCTCGAAGGCAGTGCTTTGTAAACACTCCACTCGTGTCTTTGAGAAGTGTTTAGTGGAAGGGCGTTTGCCATCCCACAAGGTTTTATTGAATATCCCCCTTGTTGTTATAATAATCCATGCTGATATAAAACACGCTCCATAAAATGCCACAATACACATCCACCCCGCCGCACCACCGGGCAGGCTCAGGCCGAAGCTCCTCGGGCAATAAACCCCAGGTCGCCAGAAACACGGCTGCCATTTATTTCCCTGTAATGTGCTTTCTCTCTTTCTCTCTCTAGGCAGATTTTCCTCGTGTTGAAAGGGAACCTCTGGTCAAAAGTCAGCAAGCAAAGTTGTAGAAAGCTTTGATAGTCAGTGAAGTGAATCATGGCTACACATGGCAGCGGCAATACACCCATGGAGCCTCTTGCTGGGCGGACCTCCCTGGAAGAGCGACTTCTGGTCATCAGTCAAAGGGGCCCCCAACGAGTGGTGTGCAGCCAATGGTTTCACCAGCTCCATGGTGCCTGGGTCCCAAGTCGCCCTTTTCCACAGGTATTGCTAAAGCAAATAGCAGACGGTATTTACTGGGTGTGATGCTTTCAATCACATTAATCTAGCCAGTAAAAAAAATTTATGACCAATAAAAATTCCACCATGACATGGCTGATTGGAGGGTAGGCTGCGTGATGGAAATCCAAGCCACACCTCTACCTCTAGCTAGACTGTCACGAACGCTGGAAGGAAGTAGGATTCGGGAAGAGAGAGACAGAGAAATCTCGGGGGTTGTTAAAACCAACTCAAGGGTAGATGGATAAAAGTCTTAAATGGTTTAATCAGCCGAGACTCTGGAGGGTGGCTGACTGATCGTCTACTTTGGAAAGCTACCTGGGAAAATGATAGACGTCCTCTTGCTTCCACGAGAAAATGACCCTGGGTTCCTTGTAGTCCTGTGATCACATGGCTGTTTGCTCATAACAAAACAAATATTTTTAAATTTGATCTGCTTCTCAAGGAGCTAGGAGGATGCCTGGGTGGAGGCTCTCTCTTGGGTTGGTACCAATGAGGAATGCAGCTTCACATCGCTGTCTCTCTCCTGGTTGGCTTCTCCCTGGTTCCCATAGATCCATAAGGGCAGTGACTAAGCTCTGGGAACACCTGTGAGTCATTCCCTCTTTTCCCAGTCCATGGCGACAGTCCTCAGACTGCGTGGTTCTCAAACTCACACTCTCCACATTCTGCAGCCCTGTGGCTTCTCCCTGGAGCGGGCAGGCGATCCAATTATTGGTTAATGATCGCCGACCACACACACAGCCGTGAGGATGTTATTTTAATGAATTTATATTGGAAGTCCTGCCACTGGGAGTGAGTACCTGATTGGCTAATTGTGGTTAATACTTCAAGTAGCTTATCCAATATCCATTATTCCATTCTTTCTTAGCAATAGAGCCCCCAATTTAATCCACGTGGCAATGTGCCCAGTCAAAAAGACTTTATTTGCAAACTCCTTTACTGCTAAGGGTGGCCAATAAGGTATGATTTGGAATTTGGGAAAGTGCTCCAGGAGAAGGTAGGATAGTTGGGGAATTTGGCCTTTCTCCCTTCCCCAGCTTTCTTCGATTTCCTGCAGAGAGTGGAGACCCGATGCCTTGAAGTCCAGCAGTCGTCTTGGAGAAAAACTGAACTAAAGGACAGAAGCCTGGTGCTTTGAGAATGGGGAGCAAGGAGATAAAAGAAGACTGCTTACCCCCAGGTGGCTTTCGCATAAGACAAAAAGACACTTCAGTTGTTTTAGCCACTAGATTCCGCTGTTTAGGTCTCAGCACTAGATTCCCAACCACAACCAAAGCCCTAGAGATCTAAAAGGACCTCTACGGAAGCCTTTGTCCTCAGTCCCTTGTGCTCAACAGATGAGCCCTCAAATTTCCCAGAGAGAATGGCTATGTCATTCTAGATTGTTCCTGGCAAGAGGCAATACCCTCCTACAGCATAGCCATGAACACAATGTCCTACACGGGAGGCACACGTTAAAATGTGTGCCGCAACATGACTGACATGTTGGAGGACTAAATCCATCATGGGTTTTATCGCCCAAAGGATCAGCGATACCTGAGATACCTCTTACAAGCAAGGTAGCATTAGACCCAGTCTCTTAAAGTTGACCTGCTACGATTGTGACTATAAAATGAGTAAAACAACATCATTTTGGTAAAAGCATTGACAAGATGACGGAGCATCTACTTAAAATAGACACAACACAGCACATGCCTACAAAATTCCATTCTCCTCTGCCTTCTGTTTCCTAGTTTGAAAATTACACACTTGGTGTTTATTGGATTTTATTCTCAGAATTCATCTTTGCAGGCACCTACAAAAATACTGCTGACAAACATTTCACCACTTCATTTACTCAACCTTGTGTCTCCAGTTGTATATCACCACTTGCTCCGCAGTGTCTTCCACCATGCCTCATTATTAAATGAAGACATCAGCATATGAAAATTGAAAGGCAAACAAACACATTACCAAAAAAAAAAAACACCACATACCTGGCCTGCCTTCACTTACTATGTACTTTTCTTCAAAATATTATTTAACAAAAGCCAAAGGAATACAAAAATGATTCAATTTGGATCTAGAATGGTTCAATGTATTCTAATTCTGACACTTGATCATCCATCAACATCCATTTCCATAGTTAGGGCTTGTTATCTCAAAACCTGAGGCATGCAATAGCCAATACTAATCTTGATGCTAGTATGACACTACGAAGAGATGATCAGGTGCCCATGGAGGGTTCTCTGAAATCATGCACCATTGCTAAATGAAGTACTGTATAACTGTCAATCAAATGGAATAAGCAAAATACAGCACTTGGTGTTGAAAATGAAAACAGGACACAGACACATATGTGTACCAATGTGTCCATGGAAAAAAAATCCATCAACCTCTCTAAATGAATTCATTGAAGGTGGGTATCTCACAGAGGCTGGGTGAAGATTAAATGAATCAAATCATGTAGAGAATATAACTGGATACCTCACTATAACAATCATTTCAACATTGGTCTTTTTAAAACTGTCATCAGTATTACCCTGGTGTAGGAAGCAATCATGGTTGATCATTAATATGAACTCTAGAACTTGTATCTCTGTTTCTCTTTCCCATACATTCAACAGGAACTTATTTTCAGAACTTACTTTATAAAAAAAAGAAAAAGAAAAAAGAAAGAAAGACCTTATCTAAGTCCTGGTGCTTCTTGTATGACAACTTCAAAATATTTTTTGAGAAAGAGATGGGACAAGGTAGACATGAATTAGGGCTCATGAAAAATTTATATCAGTCTCTTTGAATTAGAATTTGTGAAATGCCATCCATTTAAGGCTTACTTTATAGAAGGGAAGATTGTTTGAGAAAACACTTGCATTTGAAACCCAAGTCCACTAGCCACTATGGGACCTTGATTTGGGCTAATCATTTGACCGCTCTGAGTTCCAGCTAGAATGTCTGCTTGTCATTCACGTTTTCAGGGACACTGCAGGGACTAAATGTGCAAAGTACCTAGTACAGAAGCCTATGACAGCAAACACAGTAGAGATGGTGGCTCTCTCTCCACTTCAGTTTTCTCCGCCTACCTTCCTAGGAGGAAGATATAAGTGGAGAACAGGAATTGGGTGAATTAGGAAGGAAATGGGTGAATTAGGAAGGACGGGAAGGAGAGAGAGAAGACAAGTAACCAAGAGGCCCTGAAAACACATGCACAGAAGAGCTGTGCTCTTTTTACACTCCCTCGCTGTCCACATGCCAGTTTTAGCCTGGCACCTTGCTGCTGTCTGCAGGTGGTGCTTGCAAAACCACACCCAGGCCTGGGATCCCATCACAAACCACCAACTCCCTCAGTAATAGTCCCCTTAGCCTGTGTGTTTCTTAAACCATGGACACAGGAAATAATCTGGGGCAACACCCCAAATTAACCAAAGTAGTCCATAATAAAGGTTTCCAGCCCTATGATTTGGGATATTTGGAATCAAGACACCCCACCTCCATACTGTGCAAGGTAATTTTGCAAATAGGTATATGGTTTCAGAGCAAGAAATGAACAAGAATAAAGTGTTCCATATTTAATTTCCCCTTGGAGTAGAGTATGAAGGGACATTAGGCCAGTCTTCAGAGAAGGGGATTTCACAACCTTCACAGTCAAGAGAACTGAGGGGAGAGTGATCCTATTCTCCAAAGCTCCTCTGATTGTTCTGAAACCCTAGAGGCACTTCTGAGCTGAATGTGAAGTCTGTACTTTGGAGCCTGGACATTCCCCATTGGATGCTGCCAAGAATTTAGTGGCCCATTGAGCAACTGGGAAAACTGCTGAATCCACTTCTGAAGGTGGTCTCCATATTCAGCTGTTCACTAGAATTGTGAGAGTTGTCTTAACATCACCCCCCAATAATGTTAAATCAATTCTAATCACTGAAGGATGCCAGCTGTGGTCTGTTGAATTCTCACCAACAAAGGGGAGTGCTGAAGTTCTATATATTTTTTTCTCCAGCACTGCTTTGGCCTGTACCCTCTTCTCCCTGAGTTTACTGTAGCCAAAAACACCACATAACACATTTTGATATTGCTAAATCAGCAAGATGTACTTTTCAAAATTGCCATTCCCCAAAGCCAAGTCTGTAATATTCAAGACACAAGTGACTGATTCCATGACATGAGGATTCCCTTCTAGGGGAAAAACATTTTTAAAAAGTCTAAAGTGCAAATGGACATGCTATTAGGAAACATTCGGTAATCATCATTTTGGCTAGAAAAGTTTGGTAAGGTACTTTTGGTGACTGCATTCTACCCAGGGTCCCCATCATCATCCTGGTTGTAGGTCATTCTCTAGTATCCCTTTGACTACAAAGCAAAGCTGAACATCAGCCATATTGCCAGGCTTTGAATGACTTTGGAGCACAAATGACCACATATCGTACCATTTCCATCTGAAATCACAGCCTGGTGTACATGCACTGAAAAGCTTGCAAACTCCAACAGAACGCTAGGCTTCCCAGGCCTCCATACTGTGCTGGCAGCAGAGAGGTTTCCCACAGCTGGGCTTATGATACCTGAGTGAATATTTTCATTTTCTAAGCAAGTCCTTGCTGACCAACACTTTCAGAAGCTGGGGTGAAGGAGACATCAAAGGTCCAGGGCAGAGAGAATGTGATGAAAGTTGTGAGATAATAACCATTTGATTCCTAAAAAGACAGGATTTTACCATTAGAGAACTACACATTTCTAAATATTTGGATTAAAATGAACCCATTGCCCCAAACTCTCAATATTATAAAGCAGTCTGGGATTTTTCTGTCAAAACTAGCAGTTGCTTTTGCCACAATATGGGATTGTCCCCACACATAGGCCACAGTGCCAAGGAGTTGAGCAGAGTATATTTGCCATGAGCCAGTGGAAAAGGCCCTGGCACTTTATTTTCTATTGAATAATAAAGTGCTGCCTTCCATGGAGCTGCCTTCCATGGAGCCAAGATGGCAGCATGGGCCAGGGATGGGATTTGGTTTGGAGAAGCTTGATTACTCCCCAAAAGGGCTGTGGGAGGAGATTCCTGCAATCTCTCTTTCTTTTTATCATGATTAAAGCAAGGATCTGTGTTGTAAAGAAACAAGGCCAAAAGGAAGGAGGAGAAAGAGTGCAAAGAGAATAAGTGTCCTCTACGTTGTGGACCTTGGTCACTAATAATATTGAAAAAGCTTCCCCTTTGGCTCCAAGCCTTTAATCTGGTTTGTAATAGTAAGCAGACATTTTCTTCATTCTTAAGAGGAACCAGGGTGTCCCTTTTATTTATTTATTAATTTGGGGGGTTATCCAGGATTGAACTCAGGGTCACTTGACCATTGAGCCACACCCCCAGCCCTCTTTTGCATTTTTATTTAGAGGCAGAGTCCCACTGACTTGCTTAGTGCCCCGCCATTGCTGAGGCTGGCTTTGAACTCTTGATCCTCCTGTCTCGGCCTCCCAAGTCGCCAGGATTACAGGCGTGCAACACTGCACCCGACTATTTTATAGCTTCTCTTCTACAGCAGAAGGCCATGGAAAAAGGTGGATTCCAAGAATACCTGGATAGTTGGTTGCCAGATAAATACAGTTGTTTTGTATTTCTCTTTGCTAATTCTGGCAACCCTAGGTAAGAAGCAGCAACTGAGTTAGGAGATGTTTGGAGAAGCAACTGGAAAGGGAAGGGTTGACCCCAAAAGTGTTGGACTGAATCCTCAAGATCCTTGCTTATTTTAACATGTACATAGTCCTTGCTTCTTCCATATTCTTTGCCACCTACCTGGGCACAGAGTAGAGTCCCTAAAATGTTAATTGATTGACTTGTGCCTAGAAAAAAGAGAAAGACTAAGAAGAAGCCAAAGTAAATACAGTTTCTGGTTTGAATGTTTTATTTCATGGACCAGATTTGGACATATGTTTTACCATTTGGAACACAGGCTTTTGAAATTGCAAAATATAATGCATTTTAAAACTCCAATACCTTTTAAAGTCCCACACTGCTGACTCTCAGGTTATTATTCATGCTTATATCTTAATGGATTCCACAAATCAATTCTTTGTTTTTCTTGGTGAATATTGCTGATACTTACAAATGAGTGTCATTTACCACCACCGTCCCCCATTCCCGCCACCTCCATAGAGTCTTATGGAGTCACAGCCAAAGCTATAAATATAGAACACCACTGTTAGGAGTCCCCCTTACCCCTTCCCACCCCCCACCACATAATGGATTTCTCTTTTCACAGCATTAAAAGGATCAGTAAATCATTGGGTCACCTATTGATATGAAAGTCTTTCATTTGAAATCATTAGTTGTAGCAAATTGCAAAAGAAAAATACAAAAGAACAAATAAATCAAGGAAAAATTACAACAGGTTTTACGAAGTATGGGTGGAGTGGAAAAAGTGATCTTGGCTTAATTACCCACACTTAGTCATAAGGTACAGGAA
Source organism: Spermophilus citellus (assembly GCF_964194105.1). Lineage (NCBI taxonomy): Eukaryota > Metazoa > Chordata > Mammalia > Rodentia > Sciuridae > Spermophilus > Spermophilus citellus. Next base: position 69,501,803 of record NC_138199.1, read on the forward strand.
GCAGAGGTTTTAAAAAGTCCAATTGGGGCTGTGTTTTATACACACACACACACACACACACACACACACACACACACACATACACATATATTTTAAGGTGTTAATTTCCATCACATCATTCTGTCCTGGGTTACCATGTAAAAAGCTGCTAGATCTTGACCTTCATGTGCAATGTTAAAATCACACTAGCTCTTGGAAGGCACAACTGTCATGGAATATATATATTTTTTTCCTCCATGGTCATGAAGGAGAATCTCTGTCCAGAGAACAGATACAGCTGCGGTGTACATTGTCCAAGGAAAGGAGAGCACGATGATCGGATGAATCTGGATTTCCTTTTTATCAGTAACATCTCATTTTTACCTCTATTTGTTGATTCACACAATTACCTGAGCTTAGGGTGTCCTAATATCTACAGGATCTTGTGCATCCAAACTCCAACTGTTCCTTTTGTGGCTCAAATAAGACCCACCATCTGCTGTACAAATAAATTTCCCCTTTCCTAATGAAACTGCACTTATAATCAATACTATGCACTTGGTTATACACTGTGACACTTGGTATCTAATTTCTTCTATATATATATATTTTAAATCTTTCAGATGCCTGCACCTCTTTTCCCCATTTTTTACTATACCCTAAGGACTTAAATCTCTCTGGAGGATTTGGGGGCCAGTGAGTCATCTGTGCATAGCTCTGGATAGCATAACTTTGAAGCAATGCCAACATGTATTCCTTAGTGAATTTAGTGAATTTAGCGTTATTATTTCCATCGATTTACTTATTTTCAGTAAATCGGTTCACATATTAGAATGAAGAGAGTAAATGTTTAAGAGTTCAAAAAGAACTCTCTAGAGAACAGGAGTGTGTGGAGGTGTGTGTGAGCAAGAGGTGAGTGTGTAAAGAGATTTATTGTTGAGGATTTGGCTCACATAATCACAGGGGCTGGCAAGCCAAACTCTGTAGGGAGGTTGGCAGGGTAGAAATTAAGGCAAGCCCTGATGCTCAGATCTTCAGATGGAATCCACTGGTCAGCTGGTGGGCTGGAAACTTGGGCAGAGTTTCTCTGTTACAGTCCTCAGGCAGAATTCTTTCTTCTCCAGAAAAACATCATTTTTTGCTCTCCAGGCCTTCAGCTGATGGGTAAAAGCCCACCCACATGGTCAAGAGCAACTCCTCTACTCAAGTCAACTGATTGTAAATACTAATTGCATATAAGTACCTTCACAGCAACATCTGGATTAGTGTTTGACCAGACAAATGGACATCGTGGCCTAGCCAAATTCACACCCAAAATAAAGGTGTCAGTCACAGGAATACTATCATGCACTAAGATTTCGATACTGATGCCTTATGTCCATAACCCCTGAAGCAAAGGCTTCATTTCCTTGTGTAAAGCTGCTATTCAAAACCCAGGGTGTACTTTTTTAAAAGGGGGAAACTACAGTCACCACTTTGGACTAAGCATCTGAGAAGTATTCAGTCTAATGAGGCCTGGGTTTGAGCCTGTGGTGCCTTGCAGGAATAAAATCACTCCCTTACTTCAACATCTGCTGATAAAATTCCGCTAGACTTATGTGGGCCTATACACAAAGCTTCGTGCTTTGAATACCTAATGTCAGTGACCACACACTTTTGTCCCCCCAGTCTTCAAACTGTAGCGCATTGCTACTGGTTGTAGAGAATAACTAAAGTTACATGTGTGGCTTTTGGGAAAAAATCAGACTAATGTTCGAGGAGACAGGATTGGCTCAGCTGCCCTTAGTGTGTGCAACTCCTGGGCACTTCCTGGAAATGGACGTGTGCCTCAAACTCTGCATCTTAATAAGCTCCCTAGGGGGCTGGCATGCACGTTTAAATTTGAGAACTCCTTTAAGTATTCTGAATATCATCTGAGATGGGGAGATTCCTCACATCATTTTTATTTCAGTTTTCTGGGATATTTTCTGCCTTTGAAATCAAAATTACGATCAAGTGTTTGATTGGTCTCTGAACCACGGTCCACAATGTTATATCCTCCAACTTTTCCTTTAGTTCTCCTTCCCCAAGAATCCAGGGAATCCCCCAAAGAAAGTTCAAATATCACAGGATTCAGATCAAAATTTCCTGACTACTCTATGTATGTGGTGTGTGTGTGTGTGTGTGTGTGTGTGTGTGTGTTGAAGCCAAAGCATCACTGTAAAATCTAGGGAAAGATGTAAATAGATTTCAGCTTTGTGCATTGAACGGGTTTGAAAACTATTATCTTTGTGCACTGGGGAAAATGGAAGAAATGAGATGTGGCTAATGTGGAATAAGATAGTAAAAGGGAGAAGTAAGGGTGAAAGAAAGAGTAAAATGAGAGCCTCATTTTGCATAACAGTGTTTGCATGAGATCTAAAGAGTAAGTAGTAATTTTTTAAAACACATTCTGATGCTGGGGATTTGTCATGGATGTTTAGGCAAATGAGCTACATCCCCATCTCAGTAATGCATATATATATTTTTTTTCCTAAAGAAAAAATAAATGTGCTTTAATAGCGACACAGATTGGCAAGTCCTGACACCTGGATTCAGACAGATCAGGACTTGAACTTCACTCCTGCTTATTAATGTATGTTCATTAGCTTTGTCTCTTGGTTCCCTTCATTTGTAAGACCGTGATCATTATGCATACAGTGAAGAGCTGATTTAAGAGATTGGACATAGAAAGCACATCATTGTGCACAACAAATAATAAGTGCTTAATTAAATGATGGCTCTATAATTAGACACGTGCATTTCCTGCCTGGGCAATTTAATCTTGAGAAATTAATTTATTACAAAATACACCCCATCCACCTATAAAATGAATGAAATTAGTTCCAGGAAAAGTAATCTGTGTTTATAAAGTGCATCAGATAAAAGGTAGCACGTGACAATGTGTAAAATACACGTTCATTATAAGTATTAGAGCCTGAAAAATTTGTCTGAGGGTTTTTTTTTTTTTCACTTAAACCTATAGTTATACAATTTGGTATCTCTGTTTTGTAATTGAATGGCTACTTTAATTTATAAAACATTGTTGTTTCATTAATGGGGAAGGAATTGTTCATGATGGAGTTAGATGTCACAAGTAGGAAGACAATGGTCATAATAAAACGACAGTGAAATTAACATTTCTCATCCATATTTGAAAAACATAAAGAATTTTATAAGGAGATCTGAATATCACTGTAAGACTTTGGAAGGACTCCAAGGAAATGAATAGGTTATATTTACAATTCACATGGATACTTAATGGATGATTTTGACCATAAATATAGAACTGAAAAACCTTATTAAACAAATTGTTGAACTCAGAGATAGTCCCCCATGGAAGGACACTTGGAGAATGAGTATTTGAAAGTCGAAAAAGAGATTAGAAGAGTTTCAGTGGCTGGAACATCATGAGTAATACTTTCATAAAGATCTTAGTTTGCGGAACAGGGGCATGACTTTGGGGAATCCATGTCCGAGTGAGAGAGGGGTGAGGAAAGCGAATTTCCCTTCTCTAGGCTTCTTCCTGTCAGTCAAAGGGTTTGCTTTTATTTGTTGCTGCAGGGTCGGTTGAGAGAAACATGATGTCTGTGAATTGGCTGTGCATGGCGGCTCTAAGAAGGAAAACATCTTTTCAAATGATGCCCTTGTTAGCCCCAAATTCATATTCCAAGGTAAATGGTCAGACCACATGAAACTTTGTCAACTTTCAAGAATATATTGTGAGGAATCATCTAGAATTGACTTTGGATGATTGCGATGACATAATAAACACAAACAAGTTTAACTTTTATAGTCTGACGTAGCGTCTTTTCTCTCAGGGGATTCTGGGCAAATCTCAACAGCTTGTACAAAATACTAAGAGATGTTTCTTTGCCCTTGCACTAAAAATAATAGTTTTAAAAAACTTCATGTAAAAAAAAATCTAGTTTAAGTATCTAAGGCTTTCTTCTACCAATATATCCTGTCAGCTTTTCATCTCTCTCTCGGCAAAGGCCAAAAAAAAAAAAAAAAAAGAAAAGAAAGAAAGAAAAAGAAAAATTGTGGAAATTCATTTCATCATTGTATTACAATTTAAATTGAAATCTGGGAGCATTTGCCTGTAATCCCAGCAACTCAGGAGGCTGAGATAGGAGGATCACAAGTTTGAGGGCAACCTCAGCAACTTAGCAAGGCCCTAAGCAACTTAGTGAAAGCCTGTCTTAAAAATGAAAAGGTAAAGCTCATGATCAAGTATCCCTGGTTTAATTCCCTGCACCAAAAAGAAAAAAAAAAATAGAATTAGAAAACATTGATGTCATTGGACCAAGCTAAACCTAAGTTACACCACAGTATTTATTCTTTGATATGTGATCTGTCATACACACATCTGGGACTGGTAGATTAAAACACTAAAGGGCTTCATGTACATTGTCTCCCAGCCCACATAGAACTGAACCACTCAACTTAGCTTCCCTTCCCCCTTGAACATGATCACAGACTCTTGCCTCTCTAGATGTCAAGGCTTTTACATACAGCATTTGAAGATGAAGAAAAGTTGGAAGACAAATAAAATTTTCCCTGCCAATAATCAAGGAGAGAAAAGAGTCAAAGAAAACTGTGTTCCCAAAGAACAGATACAGACATAAAAGGATAATGCCAAACCCCCAAATTTAACTATTTAACTTAAAAAAAAACTATAGAAATATTCTAAGAAATTTCCCTGGAAATGTTTAAGTAGAAATAAAAGATAACAATCAATAGTCTTTTTTAGGTTAATTTTGTGTTCGTGTTTTATTTAACCATTTGTTTAATCTAATTTATTTCAAGCAAAGACGTTGCGTAAGGAAGGCACTTTTTCAAAAGTAAAAGTGAAACATAACCTCTCCAAATTTAAATATGTGGTGACATTTAATTTTATGAAAAATTAGCGTCATATATAAAGTAAGGTAAAGCCCGTTAGAGCCAAAAGCAAAACAACATTTCAGATGAAAAGTGAGTTTCAATTTCTATTGAAAATATAGAATTCTTTTTATTGTGTATTCAGAGTCTAGAGACACTGGCCTTCACTTTTTTTCTTTCCTTCTATATCTATAGAAATAATCTATAAAGCCCAAGTGAGTTATTTCTTTTTCTTTCTTTCAATGTATTTCAATATAATTTTTTCATGATTTAATGAAAGAACTGTACAATCCATACCCCTCCCGTTTTCAAGAACGTCTGGCCAAATGCAGCTGTAAATTATAAAATAATGCCCTGCATTCATGAAACAGTTCACATATCCATATAAAAGAAAACACAACCACTGATCGAATGAGTCTCTCAGAGCTCATAGGTTGCTTAAATCACCGAATGGCATAGGCATATCCTAAGCAGAATCCCCCCAACTTTAAAAAAATCTGTACAGATTTTACCCTAAAAATGTTTCTTGTAAGTGATACAGTGGGCAGCATCCATATTCTGAAGAATGACTGCTAAGTTAAAAGAAAAACTACTAAATACATCAGATAAACAAACTAAGGGGCAGAGATTTATTTTATTTTTTGCCTTTCTGGAGATGATCATTTCTCTGGATTCCCCAGAATAGTCTCCACTGTGCCTTTTTTCCTAGACAAACTATTAATAGTTCTTCGTTTACTTCTCAAAGGGTCTCAGTTTGGATAATAAAATATAGCTACCCACCTTTAAGCCATGAATGAGCTACAGGTTAAGAATTCATGAAGTGTAGTCTTTTATTTTTACAAAGCAATAACATACTGAGTGAACTATTAAATATTATTAAATGTGGTACACAGTATTCACATGTGTGTTTGTGTGCGTCTGTACGCACACGTGTTTGTACAGACACACACAGATCCTAATCCATAGCTAGTGAAATAAACATGTCTAAATAACCAATGAAGTTTATTCTTTCAATTCCTTGCTGTCTCTCCTTGATAGATTTTTTCAAGAAACTTATTTGGGGAGACTGTATATATGTTCTGGAAATGAAGTTCCTAATCCAAATCCAAGTGTTTGCTACATGGAGCAAAAGTTTCACCACTTGAGAGAAATAATGATTTTTCAATCTGAAACCACATCGCCAAACTCAAGGTCAATCTTATGTTGAAATGGTTTTTGTTTGGTTTAAGAAAACATGAACACTAAGAGCATCTACACTTGTGTTTATTATGTTGAGACATAACTACTTGCTAATTTGAGCTCTTTGAGAAGTTAATAACACTCATTCTCCCTATGTACTAGGACTGTGTCCCTAAAAATCTAGTGTTTTTTTTTTTTCTTCAGAGACTTGGTAAATATTTTTGATGTCATGATATGTGTAAATGAATAGATGTCTCTTTATTTTTGAACCTTTGCAGACAATTCTAAAAACATAATTCGCATATCAAGAAGATAGTTGGTAATTGTTTTGAAGGGGTTTTGAAGGGAACAATACTAATATTCATATGTAAGTCCAGGTATAATCCCCGTGTAATTGTATTTTAAAGTTATATAAACACACTAGGTTAAAAAATCATCTTATCCCAAATTATTACACATCTGTGCAGAAATAATTTGTTTCATGCTAGAAATTGATCTTGGCTCCTTGGGGAACCCAAAGTGAGATGGACAACAGACCATCCAACTCTAAGAGCAGCAGACCCATCAAAGAGCAGCATGCTTGTGATCTTCAAGTTTATTAGAAATAGGCTCCTGCTCAGACCCATTCACTGAATCATAATCTGTATATTGCCAAGATCCCCAGGTAATCTCTGTGCAGGTAAGGCTGGTGGTTTGAGGGCTTCAACATTCAGGTCAAGGGGCTGGGGATGTGGCTCAAGCGGTAGCGTGCTCACCTGGCGTGCGTGCGGCCCGGGTTCGATCCTCAGCACCACATACCAACAAAAATGTTGTGTCCGCCGAGAACTAAGAAAAAAATAAATAAAAATTAAAATTCTCTCTCTCTCTCTCTCTCTCTCTGTCCCCCTCTCTCTCTCACTCTCTCTTAAAAAAAAAAAAAAAAAAAGACTGCTTTCTTCAAAGTGAGCTTGGACTCACTAGTGGATATTTAAAAAAAAACATTCAGGTCAAGACACAGTCAAGGATGCAGAATGAGGGTGAGAAAGGGTAGACTAGGGTTATAAATGAAAAAGTGGCTTTATTTTTCTAGAAGGATTGTATAGTCTAGTGAAGTAAATGGACATAAGCAGACAGTATAAAACAAGAATAAAACCCAGAACTCTGTGCATTGGAGAATATCAACAGATTAAAAAAAAAAAAGGAAAGAAAGAAAAAAAGAAAAGATAAAGAAAGCATAGATCTTTGTTTTTGTGTTTTCTTGTACATGTACACTTGTGGGTGTCTTCCCCCCCCCAACTCATACACACACACAAACACACACACACAAACACACCAAACACACGTGCGCATGCACACAAAGATACTTTTCTTCTTAAAAGGAATTTGATGTGACTAAAATCTGCATCAGGGCTCTCATGCATGCATTTTCCAGATAGTTTTGTTTCTCCTAAGAACTCTCATAGGCTCCAACTTCAACGTCCTCATTAGTAACAGAAACATCTTAAGACTAACCACTGGGAAATAAATCTTAAATAAAAATAATTGCTTTTGACACACATTGATCTTGTCAACTTTGCACTAAGCAAATAAATTTCACATTGCTAAGACAAGGGTCGACACACGAAACACAGGGTTGTCAAAAGGTTCATCTGCTGCTTTCTTCTGGAGCCACAATTTCGCTGCTGTGAAGCTCACTTGCAGAAAAATAAATTTACCAGGAGGACTCTGGGATATGAAAATGAGAGAACACGATGTTCCCCCCACCCCAGAGTTTTCAGATTAAGCAACGGAGGACTATTTCAGTGACAAAACAACTCTACTTCCCTTTGGTTGGACTTATCAAACACTGCCTAAAATTTCCATCTGCAGTCTACCCCATTTTTTTACTCCAGATGTGTTGTTTAACAATAATATCTGATTATCTCCTCATTTAAAATCAAGTATGCTGAGAAAACACCATTGAGCCATTTGGACACTGTGGATATTAAAATACCCTTTTTTAGATTTTTGAACCGAGCAAATTTGGCATATGGACTTTATTATAATGCATAATTTATATATTCTATGTTATTCCAGGAAAAGAAAATCAATTCAGTATATACTTTGTCCCTTGTCATTCTACGTGAAGGGCTCTGCATTGTGTATTTGAAGTCAACTATGATATGTCCCTGGGAAAGTGTTCCTGGATTCCCTTTCCCATGAAGAGTCAATAATTCTGTCCTGTGTGCTGTCACCTTGTTTCTGTAATGACTAAGGCAACTGATCTGAGTCTACACTGTAATAATTCCCTTAGACACTCCCTACAATCACTGTAGTATAAATTTCTTGCATCAGGATGGTGTTAAGTACATTTTGCTCCTGGAATAGCTTTTTTTTTTTTTTTTTTTTTTTTTTTTTGCATCCAAAGTCCTCAAAAGTATTAACTGAATGAATGAATAATATGTGGATGGGCATAATTCAAATATTAGGTAATGGACTTTGATTATTTCCTGTGAACACTCATGAGCTAGTTTTTGTATTCTCTCAGGAGAAAGAAAGCTATAGTTAAAATTAGCAGTAAAAGTTCACAAATTAAAAATAAATTAAATTGTATTTCTCAATTTTAAAAGTCAGATTGATAAGGTATGTCCTCTAAGATCCATGGGAGTGTTCTCCTTATTCACATTGAAAACTTCAGTCTTCCCTCTAAAACGAACTTGGCTCTTCTGGTAGTATTCAAATAGGTTCTCCCAACTTTCTAGCTACCTGTGGTTTCATTCGTGTTATGATCCATTCCCTTTTAGAATACTACATTAGAATCACACCATGAGCATCTCGCCATGGTATGAGATGCTCCAAACTATGAGCACAATACTAGACTATCTACAAGTGAGACGATAAGAGGACAAGACTAGCTCCAAAATCATTCGGTAAAGATAAATTTGAAAAGAATCACAGAAATGCCCTTTTTATTAAAACATTCGCACATTGTTTTGCTCAAGTTTTTTTTTGTTTTGTTTTGTTGAGATTTTGGGAAGATTAACATAAGACTCCTCAGGACTGCTTTCAGGGCAGGAAATACCCGGATACTGCCAAATGATGTGTCAGTTTTTCAGTTCTCATCTAGACTTCTCTTTGTCCAATGGTTCAATGTGAATATTCACATTGTAATCAATAATTGCCCATCGTCATAAATGCACACAGGAGTTTTTATGCAGATTAAAGACAATGAAGATTTCTACTATTGTCGCCCTGTGCCCATTCCTCCACGACACAGATCCCTACAGAAATAATGCTATAAACATAGTAGGCTTAGAAAGTGGTCTATGTGCTTTGAGCATTTGTGTCCAATTTGCTAAGGATGAAGTGCACTTGGGACAGAATGACCTAACACTGAATTACTCTGAGCTGATTCACAGCCTGAATTTGCTGTGGAAGGCTGACTCTCATTGTCTGGCTGAGCTTAATGAAGCAATTACAAGAACTTAGAAATTCATCACTTCTCTTCCACTACTCATGGAGTTGGTTTCAGGTTTGCTTTTTTTTTTTTTTTAATAGTATGCACTGATTACCCATAAATAAAAATACCCTATAGGCAAAGACTGGACAAATTTTGATATAATTAACCAGCAATAAGAGAACAGACTTGCAGTTACATGTTCAGACGGCCATTCCTCACATGAAGTGTCCCTTGTCCCGCAATTGATTTTAAAGATTTTGTAGGCTAGTATGCATAATTCATACCTAATGTACTTAATAATGAGAGATGCCGAGTTTTAACACATATATAAATATACTGGTCTAAAATTAGAGACAGAAAACTGGTTTAAACATTCATATTTTAAAATACTGGCTTCCTCTCCCTGAATACCAGTTCTAAAACGTTCTTATTGTCCAGGCACTATTGCTGGCGTTATTGCTCAATCTTACCCCAAATCAAGCTGTATTATACTTTATACTTGGCACAAGTCATAACATGCAGACTTTTAGCAAGATTTGCTAACAGAGATATAAGAGCTTCTGCAGCTAAGTGCACTAATGAAGCAATAGCAAGTTGCTGTGGAAATCAACTCCTTGGAAGAGTGGATGTTTCTTTGGATAGAGTGCTCAAATGGGGGCAAAGTACCCCTAGTCTTTCCAATCAGAGGCTTTAGACTTTTCCAGTTATAGAAAACAAAAGTTATTAATACTGATTTCTTTTTATCAAGATCTGGTTTCTCTGTGATATAGTTCTGTGCTTAAATACACACACACATATGTATATATATGTATGTATACACACATAAACACACACACACACACACACACACGCACACATGGTTTACTGTCCTTAGTTTTTGTAGAATTAGCAACTTAGATTATCCAGCAGCAACTTATTTTCCAAACGTTAATTGCATTCTTATAAGAAGGAGGAATGTTCGTGAATGTAATGTAATTGTATTTTTTTAGCCACTCCAAGTAAAGCAATGGCTTACTTAGGTTGGCACCTGTGAGGACAAATATTATTTTTACTTAAGTGAATTAGCAATTATGAACCAGGAAAGAAATACTAGGACCCACTGAGACAGGGTGCCTAGGTGATATTTTTCCTAGGTTGGGCCTTCTGTGGGCCAATGGAAAAAAAACTAAATGGTATCTACCCTCCACAGCCCCTCCGTCCCCACCTATTTTATGAAGGTAATTAGTACTCACAGTAATTGGACCTCACACTCTCTGTGGTTTAAGTCCCATGTTATGGGCATGGCTGTGGAATATCTCTTGAGCCTCGATGGGGAAACATTCCCCTGACAAGGGTTATCAAATTAAATTGGATACTTGAGTTTCTGACCTAATGTATTTTTCCAGTTTATGAAGTTCATGAAGGCTGCCTCCTGATGCACACAGCGGTGAGAAGGAGAAGGACTGGGTAACAGGCAAGGGGAACCGGAACTGCCACCCCACACAGACCCCTTGTTCCCAGAGGCTGTGCACCACAGGGCCTGACTGGGAGCCTGGACTTTCCTAAATTGCAGTCAGTCCCAAACTCCTCCTCGTGAACCACTGTAGACCTGCCTTGGCTTGTCTCGCAGAGAAATATTCCCACAGACAGAACGACGGGCATGGTTCAATGGTAGGTTACAGACTTTCAGTCAGCCAGAAACTGACAGTCGTCACAATAGGTGGATAAACCCAGCAGGTCCCATTTTAATTTTTCTTTTTTTTTATCATATATGGACTGCAATCTTCCTACACTGTTTCTCTTTGTTTTCTCTAACTATTAATTTTTCACCTATTTTAATATTTTAATTACCTAGAAAGTTAGTTATGCAACCCTCATCTTTTACTCATGATGGAGATTTTGCAAAGGTGGACCTTTCTGTCATATGATTTCAAATATATCAAAAATGGTTTTTTTTTAAAGTATCTTAAAGATTCAGAATTCTTCTTAGAAACATCTCCTTGAAATAGAACCTCATTTAGCCCAGCTGTACTTATTGACACACACACACACACACACACACACATATACAAACACACATACACGGACACAAATTCCCCAGGCTGATTTTCTGCCAATTTTGCCTTCCTTGCATTTGGAGAACTAACCAGGTTCTACAAATATGTATTTGCTCACTTCTGTGTGCTCCTTCCTCAGAAGACGTTGATCACCTTGAGAGCAATTACCA